>NC_084590.1:0-152500 GCF_033807715.1 Cololabis saira | reverse complement strand
AAACACAGGTAAGTGGTTTGGTGAGTCCAA
The DNA here is from genome assembly GCF_033807715.1 of Cololabis saira. NCBI lineage: Eukaryota > Metazoa > Chordata > Actinopteri > Beloniformes > Belonidae > Cololabis > Cololabis saira. The sequence goes on along the minus strand of NC_084590.1, from coordinate 152,470 downwards.
TAATGAAAGGACTCACTCCAACCGACTATATAGACTCCCCCCTTCAATTTTCTTAAAAAATCAGAAGGTAAAACAGTGTTATCAGAGAAATCTGCTTTTTGTCTGTATCTCAGCCAGAAACAGTCATTTTCAACCTGAAACACAGGAAAGTGGTTTGGTGAGTCCAATAATGAAATGAGTCACTCAAATCAAGTATATAAACTCCTTCCTCCAATTTTCTGACGTTTTCAATAGCTTGCCTTAAAAAATCAGAAATCAGTGTTTTCACAAAAATCCGCTTTTTGGCTGTATCTCAGGTCTGCCCCCCCCCCCCCCCGCCCATTACCGGGAGCGCATCACTGCGCCGTGCTGTGGACAAATGAGGTACTGCACATTCGCCTAAAAGGCAGAATGACAGCATTAAAATGTCTCCAACTGCTTTGAAATAAAGTGTAAAAATCTGAAAATAAACACAATTCCTTCACAAAAATGGGCTTTGTCTTTTGAGCATTTTTTTTCCTTCATCTGCTTCAGCCAAATTAGAAACATGAGAAGAAAAGAGGAAAAATCTCACTCCAGACTCAGCCAAAAACAGCAGCCGAAATGCCGCATTAAAATTGCTCAAACTTGTCTAAAATCACAATCTAAATATCTAAAAATGATCAAAATTCAATTCAATTCAATTAAATTTTATTTATATAGCGTCTAATACAACAGAGTTGTCTCTAGACGCTTTCCAGAGACCCATACCCAGAACATGACCCCCGAGCAGTTATTACATAAACAATGGCAGGTAAAAACTCCCCTAGTGGGAGAAAAACATTAAGCCAAACAGTGGCAAGGAAAAACTCCTCTTTAGGGGTCCTAAAGGGGAGGACGAGCCTGGTCCTTGAGCAGGACCAGGCTCGTAAGGGGGGACCCTCCTGCCGAGGGCCAGACTTGTGGGTCAGGGACGGCAACAGCACAGCAGTCAGGTGGAAGCAGCAACGGGATGACCAGGGGTGGGGACCGCAGGCCAGCACGCAGCTCCCGAAGCTCCGGCCCAATCATCAAGTCCCAGGTTGGGGTGCAGGGTCGGGGAAAGGTTGAAAAGGGGCAGGGCCAGGGAGAGGAGTCTTGAGGGACGAACCTTCTCCCCCGCCCAAAAGGGGCCGTTACCCTGCCCCCCTCACTCCCACACTGCAGGTTCCGGTGTCCGGCAAAGGATGCTGCAACATGGACAAAAGAGAGAAAAGGGAGGAGAAGGGGGGGCCAGCACAAGAAACTACAGGAACGACTCTGACACACTAAAGTTTACACTACCTAGAGATTTACCAACACCAGCTAGCAGTTGATTTCTTTGCTAGTAACACTGCTGATTTGTTGCATTCAGCTTTAGATGAAGTTGCTCCTTTGAAAAGGAGGGTTTCTAGCCACAGGAGCTTAACTCCCTGGTATAATTCAGATATCCGCATGTTGAAACAAAACGTGCGTAAAATGGAAAGGAAGTGGTACTCTTGTAGGTCTGTAGACTCTTATCGTGAATGGAAAGATATTCTAATAGTATATAAAAAAGCCATTCGCAAAGCCAGAACAGCTTATTATTCAACGTTGATAGAGGATAACAAAAGTAACCCACGTTTTCTGTTCAGCACTGTAGCCAGGCTGACAAAGAGTCACAACTCTGTTGAGCCGTGCATTCCTGCAGCTCTCAGTAGTGAGGACTTTATGAGCTTCTTCAACAGTAAAATCGCGAGAATTAGAGAAGAAATCAACCAGCCGGTTGTAGGTGTTTCTTCAGCTTTAGCGACTTCCCTACGCTCTGACTTACAGTATCTCTAGACTGTTTTGATCCTATAGACCTCCCTGAGCTGACCTCACTCGTCAATAGAGCTAAGTCAACCACATGTATGTTAGACCCCATCCCGACTCGACTATTCAAACATATTTTTTCTCTTATTGGTACGACAATACTGGACCAAATTAACCTATCCCTAAGTTTAGGATATGTACCACAGGTTTTCAAAGTCGCAGTTATTAAACCTTTACTTAAAAAACCTTCTCTTGACCCAGACACCTTAGCTAATTATAGACCAATTTCCAACCTTCCATTTGTGTCTAAAATTCTGGAAAAGGCAGTTTCAAGCCAGTTATGTGACTATTTGTATAGAAATGATCTGTTTGAAGTCTTTCAGTCAGGGTTCAGAATGCATCATAGCACAGAGACGGCACTGGTTCGAGTCACGAATGACCTCCTTATGGCCTCAGATAAGGGATTAGTGCGTTTAAACCATATGTCAATCAGGTTTGTAAAATAGCCTTTTTCCATCTCTGTAATATTGCAAAGATTAGGAAAATCCTCTCGCAGAGTGATGCAGAAAAACTAGTTCATGCGTTTGTATCTTCTAGACTAGATTACTGTAATGTGTTGTTAGCAGGATGTCCAAGTAATTTGCTGAATAGGCTCCAGCTGATCCAAAATGCAGCAGCACGAGTACTGACAGGAATTAGCAGGAGAGACCACGTCTCTCCAGTGTTAGCGTCGCTCCATTGGTTACCCTTAAAATTCAGAATCCAATTTAAAATTTTATTACTTGCGTATAAAGCCCAAAACGGCTTAGCTCTGCATTATTTGCAAGACCTGATAGTGCCTTATGTTCCTGTCAGAGCTCTCCGTTCTCAGAGTGCAGGTTTACTCGTAGTTCCTAGAGTATCTAAATGTAGATTTGGAGGGCGGGCGTTCTGCTATCAGGCACCACTACTATGGAACCAACTTCCAATCTGGGTTAAGGAGGCTGACACCACCTCCACCTTTAAAACTAAATTTAAAATATTTCTGTTTAGTAAAGCCTATAGTTAGTGTTTAGTAAACCTCTAGCTGGTGTTGGTAAATCTCTAGGTAGTGTAAACTTTAGTGTGTCAGAGTCGCTCCTGTACTTTCTTGTGCTGGCCCCCCCTTCTCCTCCCTTTTCTCTCTTTTGTCCATGTTGCAGCATCCTTTGCCGGACACCGGAACCTGCAGGTGGTCGTGGGTGGCTTGTAGCTTGCATTACGGAGCACAAGTCTTTCCCTGACCCTGCACCCCAACCTGGGACTTGCTGATTGGGCCGGAGCTTCGGGAGCTGCGTGCTGGCCTGCGGTCCCCACCCCTGGTCATCCCGTTGCTGGCCCCCCTTCTCCTCCCTTTTCTCTCTCTGCAGGTGGTCGTGGGTGGCTTGTAGCTTGCATTACGGAGCACAAGTCTTTCCCTGACCCTGCACCCCAACCTGGGACTTGCTGATTGGGCCGGAGCTTCGGGAGCTGCGTGCTGGCCTGCGGTCCCCACCCCTGGTCATCCCGTTGCTGCTTCCACCTGCCTGCTGTGCTGTTGCCGTCCCTGACCCACCAGTCTGGCCCTCGGCAGGAGGGTCCCCCCTTATGAACCTGGTCCTGCTCAAGGTTTCTTCCCTCCTAAAGGGGAGTTTTTCCTTGCCACTGTTTGGCTTAAGGTTTTTTCTCCCACTAGGGGAGTTTTTACCTGCCATTGTTTATGTAATAACTGCTCGGGGGACATGTTCTGGGTATGGGTCTCTGGAAAGCGTCTAGAGACAACTCTGTTGTATTAGACGCTATATAAATGAAATTGAATTGAATTGAATTGAAGCTAGAGGTTTACTAAACACTAACTATAGGCTTTACTAAACAGAAATGTTTTAAGTTTAGTTTTAAAGGTGGAGGTGGTGTCAGCCTCCTTAACCCAGATTGTTAATCCATAGTAGTGGTGCCTGATAGCAGAACGCCCGCCCTCCAAATCTACATTTGGATACTCTAGGAACTACGAGTAAACCTGCACTCTGAGAACGGAGAGCTCTGACAGGAACATAAGGCACTATCAGGTCTTGCAAATAATGCGGAGCTAAGCCGTTTTGGGCTTTATACGCAAGTAATAAAATTTTAAATTGGATTCTGAATTTTACGGGTAACCAATGGAGCGACGCTAACACTGGAGAGACGTGGTCTCTCCTGCTAATTCCTGTCAGTACTCGTGCTGCTGCATTTTGGATCAGCTGGAGCCTATTCAGCAAATTACTTGGACATCCTGCTAACAACACATTACAGTAATCTAGTCTAGAAGATACAAACGCATTAACTAGTTTTTCTGCATCACTCTGCGAGAGGATTTTCCTAATCTTTGCAATATTACGGAGATGGAAAAAGGCTATTTTACAAACCTGATTGACATATGGTTTAAACGACAAATCCTGATCGAAAATAACACCAAGGTTTCTCACAGTTGCACTGGAAGCCATCGCAACACCATCTAATCCCTTCCTAAGATGCTCTGGACCAAGAATGATAACCTCTGTTTTATCTGAATTTAGAAGCAAGAAATTTCTGGACATCCAGTCCTTGATGTCCCTAAGACATGCCTGAAGTTTAACTAACGGTTCTGTTTCATCCGGCTTCATAGACAAGTAGAGCTGCGTATCATCAGCATAACAATGAAAGTGTATGCCGTGATTCTGGATTATACTTCCCAATGGCTGCATGTATAAACTGAACAAGATTGGCCCTAGCACTGAACCCTGCGGAACACCATAACAGACCCTTGACTGTTCTGAAGAAACCTCATGTACATGAACAAACTGGAACCTGTCAGATAGATATGATTTAAACCAACATAGAGCTGTCCCTTTAATCCCAACAACATGTTCTAACCTGTGCAGTTAAATGCCATGATCTATAGTGTCAAAAGCAGCACTGAGGTCCAGTAGAACCAGTATGGACACTAATCCTTTATCTGAGGCCATAAGGAGGTCATTCGTGACTCGAACCAGTGCTGTCTCTGTGCTATGATGCATTCTGAACCCTGACTGAAAGACTTCAAACAGATCATTTCTATACAAATAGTCACATAACTGGCTTGAAACTGCCTTTTCCAGAATTTTAGATACAAATGGAAGGTTGGAAATTGGTCTATAATTAGCTAAGGTGTCTGGGTCAAGAGAAGGTTTTTTAAGTAAAGGTTTAATTACTGCGACTTTGAAAACCTGTGGTACATATCCTAAACTTAGGGATAGGTTAATTTGGTCCAGTATTGTCGTACCAATAAGAGAAAAAATATGTTTGAATAGTCGAGTCGGGATGGGGTCTAATATACATGTGGTTGACTTAGCTCTATTGACGAGTGAGGTCAGCTCAGGGAGGTCTATAGGATCAAAACAGTCTAGAGACAAGTCAGAGCCTAGGGAAGTCGCTAAAGCTGAAGAAACACCTACAACCGGCTGGTTGATTTCTTCTCTAATTCTCGCGATTTTACTGTTGAAGAAGCTCATAAAGTCCTCACTACTGAGAGCTGCAGGAATGCACGGCTCAACAGAGTTGTGACTCTTTGTCAGCCTGGCTACAGTGCTGAACAGAAAACGTGGGTTACTTTTGTTATCCTCTATCAACGTTGATAAGAGTCTACAGACCTACAAGAGTACCACTTCCTTTCCATTTTACGCACGTTTTGTTTCAACATGCGGATATCTGAATTATACCAGGGAGTTAAGCTCCTGTGGCTAGAAACCCTCCTTTTCAAAGGAGCAACTTCATCTAAAGCTGAGTGCAACAAATCAGCAGTGTTACTAGCAAGGAAATCAACATATGTAGAGGTAGAACCCAGGTCACTGGCCTCAACTACATCACTATTTCGCACTGTCGTAAGATAAGCAATGGCCTCCCTAAATTTAACAATAACTTCATCATACAAACATCTGCTAAAATAATACCTCCTATTTTGCACTTCAACATCAACAAAATTAAATTCAAACGTTATTAAGTAATGGTCGGATAAAAGGGAGTTTACAGGTGACACCAACAGACCATCAGTTTCAACACCGTAGGTGAGATCGAGAGTATGATTAAAACAGTGCGTCGCTTTATCCACTTTTTGTGAGATACCCATTGATTCTAGAATAGAATCGAAGGCTAATTTAAGATTATCGCTTTCAACATCCATATGAATGTTAAAATCACCCACTATGATGAATTTATCTGTGCTGATCAATAATCCAGAAAGGAAATCTGAAAATTCAGACAAAAACTGTAGATACGCACCAGCAGGGGGCCGGTACACTACCACTAACACAACTGGCTTCTCTGATTTCCAGCTCGGAAATTTCAGACCAAGCATGAGGCTTTCAAATGTATTATAATTGCACTTAGGTTCAATTTTTGTTTGGAGACCGGAGTTATAAATTGCTGCGACTCCTCCGCCTCGGCCCGTGCTTCTAGGAATGTGATGATTAAAGTAGCCGGGTGGAGTCGATTCATTCAAACTAACATACTCTTCCTCCTGTAACCATGTTTCTGTTAAGCAGAAAACATCACTCCTACTCTCTGTAATTATATAATTTACTAACAGAGACTTAGAGCTTAATGATCGTATATTTAGTAATCCGCATCTAATTTTTCGGTCTGTAATTGGTACCAAATGTACATTGGTTTTAATTTTTACAAGGTTATTTTGGTTAAAGGGGACATATTATGAAAAACACGTTTTTTCTTGTTTTAACATATATAAAGTGGTCTCCCCTCACCCTGCCAGCACAGGGGAGACAAAATACCATGAATTTCTGAAAGCTCTCTGACCCCCGCCGGGCAGAGTCCCCCAGTGTCACGTGGTTTTTTTTGAGCCGATTAAAATCTGCTCCCGTCGTTACGTAACGACAGGAGCAGATTTCCATAGGTTCAGCCTCCGCTGCTGAAACCACGCCCACAACCAGCTCTCTCCGCTGCTGGAGCGGTGCTTTCTTCAGCCAGTCGGACACGGCGCCGCGGCGGAGCGGATCCGGGTTAAATCATCCAGGTTCCCGGGTGGTTTGGGAGCTGGGTCCTTGGGGGTCTGTCCCAGGTCGGACCAGCTTCACCCTCCGAGATTTTCAGGCAAATCTGTCGGTTTGATCCCCGGTAACCGACGATGCGCCGCGGATGCGCTCCGGAGCCGATCTGTGCGCCGGCCGTGGGGTTGCAGCGCCCGTCGCGCAGCATCCGCCGGGCAGATCCGGCTGAAATTCCGCTGGTCGGTCCCTGGGAGTCCCTGCTACCAGTCCAGGCCGGTTCCTGCGGTCCCGGCCGGTCGGAACCGGTCAGATTCCCCCGTTAAAGCCGCGGTGATGCGCGCTGCGCCAGCAGCGCTGCTCCCGGGCGCCCGGCGTGGCTCCGGGGCCAGCGTTCAGCATCCGCCGGGTAGATCCGGCTTAAATAGTGCATAAATGTTATTTATATACAACTCATATTTTATTTTTTTAACAATAAAGTTTCCATTTGTGAAAATTCAGTGTTGTGATAATTTACACGCTCGGGCTGCTCTGGCGGAGCGAAGTTTATTCTCCTCCCCTGCTACACGTCATTCAGGGAGCCAATCAGCACAGAGCCTCATTATCATACCCCCCCCTTCCCTAAAAATGAGGCGCAGAAAAAGAGGTTAGATGTGGTAAAACTAGTGACAGGGCCCACAGGCTGGATTTATGATTTATGTAGAAAAAACAAACTTTAGATTGTTTTTAAGACATTCAAGGCCTGTTTAAAATATACATTAAATGCCATAATAGGTCACCTTTAACGCCTCCAAAACGCTGCACCTGGTGAACTTTTGGAGGGCAGGGAACGGCAACCACTTCTATTTTGCTAGGCACCTGGCCAGAGTCGCCAATATCATGTAATCCTACAGTTTTAGAGTCGCTAATTACATAATGCAATTCTACAGTTTTATTGGCAGGCGTTGGTCCTCGAGAAGCAGCAGAGAAGTGTGTTAAACTACAGCTCTGCATCCTGGCCTGGACCCTGCATTGTCAGGGGGAGTGTCTAATAACATTGGCCAGATTTCTAGACATAAGAGCTGCACCATCCCGGGTGGGATGAATGCCGTCCCTTCTGATCAGACCGGGCTTTCCTCAGAATGTCTCACAGTTGTCAATAAAGTCCACGTCGTTTTCTGAACACCACTGAGACAACCAGCGGCGGAGCAAGAGCATGCGACTAAACATGTCATCGCTGGTCAGATTGGGGAGGGGACCAGAAAAACCTACGGAGTCCGACATACTTTTGGCGTAGTTACACACCGAGACAATATTCATTTTAGTTACTTCCGACTGGCGAAGACAGGAGTCATTAGCTCCGACATTGATGATAACTTTACCATATTTACGATTACCCTTTGCCAGCAGCTTCAAATTTGCTTCTATGTCGCCCGCTCTGGCCCCCGGGATACACCTAACTATGGTCTCTCGAGTCGGCCTCACATGTCTCACAATAGAGTCTCCAATCACCAGGGTCGGTTTCTCAACGGGTGTGTCGCTGAGTGGGGAAAAACGGTTAGACACATGAAGCGGGTGGTGGTGTTCCGTGAGCCCTTTAAGACTACGCTTCCTCCGAACCGTCACCCAGCGGTCCTGACTGGCCGGCTGCTCGGGAGCTGCAGGGGAGCGGCTACGCTCAGCTGCTACGGGCCGGTTCGCCGCTAGCTTAGCCTGGTTAGCTGAGGAGGCTCTCGGACTATGGTTTAGTTGGCCGAACCGGACCTCTAACTGACTGAGCCTCGCCTCCAGCCCTGCAAATAAGCTACTTACCATCTTCACTAAAGGGGGCAGAGGAATAGCTAAACATTTCACACACTGAGCAGCAAAGAGGTGAAACGGTGGGAGACGGAGAGCCCATGCTAAGATGGTAACGGAGGCTAACGGACAGAAAATGTATCGGTGATTGGTGACAGTGAAAGTTACGGAAGAGAAAATGAGCGAGTGTTGAAATAAAGACAGTAATGTACCAGATATAGTGCTATTTTACCAGAAAACAATCTAAATTTTAGATAAAAAAGTCGAGAGAGATCAACGCCGTGAGACGGCAGCAGACCGCAACACCAGAACGTGACGCGATGCGTGACGCAATACGCTTTCAAAATGGCTTAGCAATGATTTTTTTTTTTTTTTTTTTTTTTTTTAAGAAACTTTATTGAAAGGTCAGACGTTACAATTAGTGAAACACATTCAGGTGTTCCCAATGCAGGTAGTAATGTACATGTCCCATTACAACAGTAATAATAAACAACAATTAAACAAATGTGGTATATATAATGGCATGACGTTATTGATAGAAAAGATTATAACAGCTGAGTGAATTGAGCATGACGAATAAAACAGCATTAGAAATCCAGAAAGAGTAACAAGGGAACATAAAACTGACCCTAATGTGACATATTTTAAAATGCTTTAACATAAGGTGCAACAGACTGAATAAAATAAATAATAAACAGACATAATGAAATAAAAGGAACTTATATAAATAAGTAATTAAATTAATAAAGTAATAAAACTAGTAAGGAAAAAAAGCCGCTTTTATAAGGGGAAATTCAGACTGATTTTATCCAATTCAGTAGGGAAAATTCTTTAAGAGATCATATAAATTTCGTGCCTTAATTGTTGTTATACGTTTTAGAGATTTCAAATACATTTTAAATTCGTTCATAAATACACAAAATTTGGGGGATGATTTTAGTGTCCTATTCTTGTGGATAAAAAATTTTGCCAAGCAGAGGATTACATTGCAACAGAGTTCATCATTTTTGTTTTTCAAGATCATACCAAAAGTTACATCTCTAGAAATAGAGGATGGGAACGATGCAATTTTCCGTTTAATAAATTTGTGAAGGTTATTCCAGAATGTTTGTATTGCATCACAAGAGAAGAAAATATGGTCCGTAGTTTCAATTTCATTTTCACAGAATGTGCACATATTGTCACCGATATTAAATGGCTTAGCAATGATGCGGCCTGCCTTTTGCACATGTTTTTCCTGGCTTTACTTCAGCCAAATGAAAGAAAAGAGGAGAAAATTGCACTTCAGCCAGGGTTAAAAAGCAGCAGAAATACTGCATTAAAATGCCTTCAACTTGTCTAAAATGACATTTAAAAATCTAAAAATGATCAAAATGGCTTAGCAATGATGGGGCCCTCCTTTTGCATATTTTTTGACTGGCTTTACTCCACCAGAATTGAAAATATCAGCAGAAAAGAGGGGGAAATTGCAGTGTTGTCTGCCAAGGAGAATTTCCTTTTTTTGGCCACAAGATGGAAGCAGAGCTCCATGGATGAATTTAGCTGCACTCAGTTGGAACTTTGAAAACTTTCTAAGTGGTTTGGTGAGTCCAATAAAGAAAGGAGTCACTCTTTCAATAGCTTGCCTTAAAAAATCCGAAGGTAAAACAGTGTTTTCACAGAAATCCGCTTTTTCTTACCGAGAAACGATCATTTTGAACTTGAAACACAGGTAAGTGGTTTGGTGAGTCCAATAATGAAATGAGTCACTCAAATCAACTATATAGAATCCCTCCTTCAATTTTCTGACGTTTTCAATAGCTTGCCTTAAAAATCAGAAGGTAAAACAGTGTTTTCACAAAAATCCGCTTTAGCCTATCTCAGCCAGAAACAAAAGTTACGCCTGTAACTACGGTTCTATGAGTCCCGGATGACCGCCAGGCGGTGCTGTAAGCACTGGGTATCTCCCCTCGCGCATGCGTATGTCGAGTACAATACCAACAATGTCACGTCACCCGTGACCCCTGCATGACCCCCGGAAGGGGTATATCTTCCGGCGTCAAGCATGGGATCGACTCCTAGAGTGATCGGCAGGCCTGGCGGTCATCCAGGACTCATAGAACCGTAGTTACAGGCGTAACTTTCGTTCTATTTCGTCCCTACTGACCGCCAGGCGGTGCTGTAAGCACTGGATGACGAATACCAACAATGTCACATAGAATCCCGGTCACTTACCTCACTGACCAGGGGCAGAAGGACCCGGGAGTAGAACCACGCCCAATGGTTGGGGAGTGGCGACATTGATCCGGTAAAATCTGGAGAACGTGTCCGGCGACGTCCACGAAGCCGCTGTGCAGATGTCCTCCAGAGGCACCCCCTTCAGGGCAGCCAAGAAGCTGCGACGCTTCTGGTCGAGTGGCACCTCACCCCCACTGGTAAGGGGCGGCCACTGGCCCTGTAGGCGTGCTCGACGGTGTCCACCACCCAGTGGGATGGCGCTGTCCAGAAACAGCACGCCCCCTGTTGGGGCCACCATGGCAGAGAACAAGCTGCTCCGACCGTCGCACAGGCGCGGTAGCATAAGCAGCGAGGGCCCGTACGGGGCACAAAGGGCTCGGCCCACTCTCTGCAGGCTCGGGGTCGAACCGGCCAAGCTGGATAGGCCGATTAGTACGAGTGCGTGGCAGGACCTTGGGCAGGAATGCCACGTTCGGCCACAACGTAGCCCCTGAGCTGACTGACAGGGCATGTAACTCACCGACTCGCTTTGCCGATGTCATAGCGAGGAGAAAGCTATCTCCATAGAGAGCCACTTCAGGCCCACCTGGGCCAAGGGCCCAAAGGGTGGAGAAGAGAGGGCACCTAGCACCATGGACAGGTCCCACACTGGGGCCTTTGGGCTCCTCGGGGGGGGCGCAGCCTCGGAGCCCCCCTGAGAAAGAGAAACCAGCCGGTGGCACCCCACGGTGGCACTCTCAACCAGGGCATGTTGCAACGAAATGACCGCCACATACACCCTTAGAGTGGACTGAGCACGGCCACCATCCAGGAGGGACCGAAAGGAACCCCAGGATCGTGGCCACGGGGCAAAGAACAGGGTCCTCTGCCCCGTCTGCACACCAGGCAGAGAATCTCCCCCACTCGCACTCATACCAGAGGCGGGTGGGAGGCACATGGGCATTCGAGATGCCAGCCCTGACGGGTTCAGGACAGCTTGACAACAATGGGCTGGGCCCCGCAGCGGCCAGACCCAGAGCTGAAAACGACGGGGTCGGGTTGCAAAACCTGAATCCCCGGCTGGGAAAGACGGTCCCTCGGGGGGGCGTCATGTTGTGTCGCAGCAGAGCCTCCGCAGCAGTGGAAACTATGTTTCCCCGGTCGGAAGGGGGCCACCAAGAGGAGCCCGTGAGCCCTCTGGAGGACCCTCTGCAAAGTCGGCTTGCGCCGGGAGAGGAAGTCCATCACCCGGTTCCTGTCTCCAGGCAGGAACATCGCCCGAAGGCCGGGCAGGCGAGGAGCGGTCCACGCTAGGAGGCCCCGGGACACCTGCAGCAGCTGTGCAGAGTCGGTGCCCCCCCTGGTGGCCAATCAAGGGACAGTGGACACACTGTCTGACCGAACCGGCACGTGCCTCCCCCACAGGAGTTGCAAAAAATGTTCGAGTGTGAAGTGCAGAGCCCAGAGCTCCAGCACGTTGATGTGGCGTGTGCGGACCCGGGAGGACCACTGATGACAGCCTCCCGGCAGGGAGGGAACAGCGCCTAAGGGCACACCCCTCAGCCGGAATGTCCCGTCTTTCCAGGGTGCAAGGGTATGGACACACACCTGCGAAACCCTGACCAGCCTGCGCCCGTGCCTCCTGGCATCCAGGCGAGGGCTGTCCAGCCACATTGCAGGGGGCGTAGCGACAGCAGGCCCAAAGGTATAAGAGGGGCAAGGGTTGCCACCTGGTGAAAAAATCCTCGGTGACAGGCAGAGCACCCTGAACCGACAACGGTGGCCCCGGAACTACCGGTGACGTGCCACGACCGGCACGTGAAACAAGCGCCCTGTAGGTCCACAGTTGAAAACCACTTCCTCCTGACCAATGCAGAGCATCCACTGTGGTCAAGCCTCCGGAAGGGCAGGACCTTCACGTGTTCGTCGAGGTCCCTCAGGTCCAAGATGGGACGACGTCCGTCGTCTCTCTTGCTGATGAGAAAGTAGCTCAAGTAGAACCCCCAGGCCGCGGCGGGGGGTCCACCGGCATGATGGCGCTCCTGGCCAGTAGGGCGGGCAACACCTGCCTGAGCCAGAATGTTTGCCGGGTCTCAGACGATAGTCATCTCAACCCAGCCGGAGGTAGGAGGCGGTTGTCGGAACTGCATTACGTACCCCTGGGCTAGGGTGGAAACCACCCGGGCCCCGATGAGCAGGCAGCCCAGTAACTGAGCTGCTGCCGGAAAAGTAGCCGACGATCGGCCCCGTGGCCTTAGCGCCGTCTCCCCCGGGCTCTGGACGTCCCGGGGGGGCGACGGTCGGGACCAACGCCCCGACGCTGCTGGGACGGTCCGCGCACAGGGGGGCGAAAGTCACCAGCAGGCTGACTCACAGACCGCTAAAAGCTGCGCCGGCTGCCGTGGGCAGGCGGCCGGGGGCGACGCCCGGGGGCCGGTGAAGGGCCTCCCGGTGTACTGGAAGCGGCCGCACTCCTGTGAAGGTACACCAGCCGCTGCCTGGTCACACCAGCCCGGGCGGTGCGTTCAGAGCTTTCAGGGCGGTCGCCCCAAACAGCTCCCCCGGTTCCGCAGGTGCCTGACGAAGAACCCTACGAGCAGTCTCCGTCAGGGGTGACTGCGCCAGCCAGACATGACGGCACGTGTGCACCAGGGTGGACATCAGCCGCCCCAGCCCCCTCGTCTGGGAGGCAAAAGCCTGTAGGGATATGTCACACATGTACCGTGTGGAATCCTCCACCTGTGCATCCTGTAGGGAGGTTGAGAGAGCCAGCAGAAGATGGGAAAGGGTGTTCCCCAGCCGGCCAATGCGGGCCGCTGTGTTATAAGCCTTACAAATATGCCCATCAGTAACCCTACACTGGGTAGAGGGGCCCTTGGGATCTGGCTTCAGAGCCTCATCACGAGCCACTATCAGCGCTGCAATGGAGGGCTCAATGGGGGGCATGTGGTGGAGACCAGCCCTCCATCGCCGTCAGAGCGCGGTCATCAGCTGTCAGCCTGGAGAGGGCTGTGACACCTCTCCAGCACGAGTGCAGCTCCCTCAAAATCCGACGAAGGCAGAATGGTGAATTCCACCGGAGAAGGATTGCGCCTGTGGAAGGCGCTAGAGGCCACCTCCGCACGCGGTGTATCCAGCTGCAAGTGCGCCAGGGCAGTGCAGAGAACGCTCTCCACGGAGGAACAAGCCGTCCCCTCCCGAGAGCCCTGGGCAGATGAGTGCGAGGAGAACCCCGAGCGCTGTGAGGCCGGGTCCCCTGATGACACGTTGGAGCGGCTCGCTGAGGCTGCAATGGAGATTGCGACCTCTGGTGGCGACCCCAGAGCAAACTTCTGGCATGGCAGGTTCCACCTGGCCAAGATTGAGGAGGAGCGCCTTCATCTGCTCCATGTCGGCGGCCAAGCGAGCTACCTTAGAGGAGAGCTGGCTCGTTATCCGCCGTCGTTTGGGGGCACCCCTCACTCTCTTCGCCGATCGCTTCAGAGAAGACCCCGGCTGGGATGAGGGGAGGCTGGCCGAAGGCTCTGGCTGCTCAGGGCCCAGGCACGACACGCAGAGGTCCTGGTCATCCGCAGTATCCAGGGCGGCCATGCACCCTGGGCATGAACGCTCCATCACAGCAACCGGTGGGAGAGGGAGCGGACACGCTGCCGTCACCACGGATGTGCCGGTGGGAGAGGGAGCGGACACGCTGCCGTCACCACGGATGTGCCGGTGGGAGAGGGGAGCGGACGAGCTGCCGTCACCACGTAGGTGTCGGTGGGAGAGGGGAGCGAAAACGCTGCCGTCACCACAGCGAGCACGCTGCCGTCACCACCAATATGCCGGCGGGAGAGGGGAGCGGCCACGCTGCCGTCAGCACGGATGTGTCAGTGGGAGAGGGAGTGGACACGCTGCCGTCACCACGGATGTGCTGGTAGGAGAGACGAGCGGACACGCTGCCGTCCACACGAATGCGTCGGTGGGAGCGGTCACGCTGCCGTCACCACGGCTGTGCCGGTGGGACAGGGGAGCGGACGCGCCGCCGTCACCACGTAGGTGTCGGCGGGAGAGGGGAGCGGAAACGCTGTCGTCACCACAGCGAGCACGCTGCCGTCACCACCAATATGCCGGCGGGAGAGGGGAGCGGCCACGCTACCGTCAGCACGGATGTGTCAGTGGGAGAGGGGAGCGGAAACGCTGCCGTCACCACAGCGAGCACGCTGCCGTCACCGCCAATGTGCCGGCGGGAGAGGGGAGGGCCACGCTACCGTCAATACGGGTGTGTCAGTGGGAGAGGGGAGCGGAAACGCTGCCGTCACCACAGCGAGCACGCTGCCGTCACCGCCAATATGCAGGCGGGAGAGGGGAGGGCCACGCTACCGTCGACACGGGTGTGTCAGTGGGAGAGGGGAGCGGAAACGCTGCTGTCACCACAGCGAGCACGCTGCCGTCACCGCCAATATGCCGGCGGGAGAGGGGAGGGCCACGCTGCCGTCACCACGACTATGAGAAAAGGCAAAAAAAGGCGCTTCTTACTCAAAAAGAAGAGAACAATCCTCTCTTGTTTGTTTCCCTTTTCTTTTTTTTTTGGTCAAAGAAAAAAATAACTGCAAGGAAAAATAATAATGTCACATCAATAAGTGGGAGAGGGAGCGAATGCTGCCGTCAACCTGAACGAGCCGGTGGGAGAGGGAGCGGAAACGCCGCCGTCACCACGGCCGCAAAACAGGCCAAAAAGGCGCCGTTCTTTTCCTTTCTTATATTTTTTTTTTTTAAAGAAAAAATAATCTGCAAAGAAAAAAATAATGATGTCACATTAATAAAGTGAGAGAGGGAGCGAAACGCTGCCGTCACCACAAATGTGCCGGTGGGAGAGGGGAGCGGACACGCTGCCTTCACCACGGCTGTGACAAAAAAAGACAAAGACAAAAAAAAAGGTGTTTGTGTTGTTTTTTTCCAAAGAAAAAAATAATCCTTTTCTGTCTTCTTTTTTTTCCCTCTTTTTTTTTCAAAGAAAAAAATAATCTGCAAGGAAAAAATAATGTTGTCACATTAATAAAGTGGGAGAGGGAGCGAAACGCTGTCTCCCTGCACAGATTGTTCAGGTGTCAGGCGCAGCTGACAGCTTACCTTCTGTCAGCCGCGCTGGGGGGCGGGGCGGGGAGACGCCGCCGCAACCCGACACAATCAAATACCGCGCCGGCCACAGCCTCTCGGAGGACGAAAAAAATCGTTACTCCTACCTGACGGCACGAAGCTGCACCGGGCCGGCGGTTTTAGGGAGGAAAGGAAGAAGCTTTTAACAAGCCTTCTATTTCCGTCCTGTACTTCAGACGCGCGAAGCGAGAAGAATAAGGAGTCGATCCCATGCTTGAAGCCGGAAGATATATACCCCTTCCGGGGGTCATGCAGGGGTCACGGGTGACGTGACATTGTTGGTATTGTACTCGACATGCGCATGCGCGAGGGGAGATATCCAGTGATTACAGCACCGCCTGGCGGTCAGTAGGGACGAAATAGAACAGTCATTTTCAACCTGAAACACAAGTAAGTGGTTTGGTGAGTCCAATAATGAAATGGGTCACTCAAATCAACTATATAGACTCCCTCCTCCAATTTTCTGACGTTTTCAATAGCTTGCCTTAAAAAATCAGAAGGTAAAACAGTGTTTTCACAAAAATCCGCTTTTAGCTGTATCTCAGCCAGAAACGATCATTTTGAACCTGAAACACAGGTAAGTGGTTTGGTGAGTCCAATAATGAAAGGAGTCACTCAAATCAACTATATAGACTCCTTCCTTCAATTTTCTGACGTTTTCAATAGCTTGCCTTAAAAAATCAGAAGGTAAAACTGTGTTTTCACAGAAATACGCTTTTTAGCTGTATCTCAGCCAGAAACGATCATTTTGAACCTGAAACACAGGTAAGTGGTTTGGTGAGTCCAATAATGAAAGGAGTCACTCAAATCAACTATATAGACTCCTTCCTTCAATTTTCTGGCGTTTTCAATAGCTTGCCTTAAAAAATCAGAAGGTAAAACAGTGTTTTCACAGAAATCCGCTTTTTAGCTGTATCTCAGCCAGAAACGATCAATTTGAACCTGAAACACAGGTAAGTGGTTTGGTGAGTCCAATAATGAAACGAGTCACTCAAATCAACTATATAGACTCCTTCCTTCAATCTTCTGACGTTTTCAATAGCTTGCCTTAAAAAATCAGAAGGTAAAACAGTGTTTTCACAGAAATCCGCTTTTAGCTGTATCTCAGCCAGAAACAGTAATTTTCAACCTGAAACACAGGTAAGTGGTTTGGTGAGTCAAATAATGAAAGGAGTCACTCTTTCAATAGCTTGCCTTAAAAAATCAGAAGGTAAAACAGTGTTTTCACAAAAATCAGCCTTTAGCTTTATCTCAGCCAGAATCAGAATCAGAATCAGCTTTATTGGCCAGGTTCGAACATTGTCCAACAAGGAATTTGATTCGGTTATTTCGCTCTTTGGTAGTAAAAAAAAATAAACAATAAACAAATAAACAATAAACAAATGTGGTATTACTATATACATATAAACATTTTAACATTTTAAGGTGCAGCAGTTTGAGGTAGTGATACAAGAAGGATAGTTCTGAATAAAAATAAGAATAAGTATAAGAATAAAGTATAAGTATAACCTATATACAATTTTAACAGACAAATTATACAAAAAATACAAAAAATTATACAAAAGGAAGTACAAAAGTGAGAGGTGCAGCAGAGTGAGGCAGACATGATTATTAACAATTTTATTGCACGTGTTTGGTTACTCTGAGACTTATTATTTGTGGGAGTTCATCAGAGCAACCGCTTGCGGGAAGAAACTGTCTTTGTGTCTGGAGGTTTTGGCGTACAGTGCTCTGTAGCGCCGTCCAGAGGGGAGGAGTTGGAACAGGCGGTGTCCCGGGTGTGAGGGGTCTGCAGAGATTCGACCTGCCCGTTTCCTGGTCCTGGACCGGTACAGGTCGTCGATAGATGGGAGGTTAGTCCCAACTATCCTCTCTGCAGTCCTGATGGTCCGTTGCAGTCTGTGCCTGTCCAGTTTGGTGGCTGATCCAAACCGTGATGGAGGAGCAGAGAACAGACTGGATTATTGCAGTGTAAAATGTGATCAGCAGCTGCTGTGGCAGGTTGAACTTCCTGAGCTGCCGCAGGAAGTACAACCTCTGCTGCGCCTTCTTCCTGATGGAGTTGATGTGGGTGGACCACTTCAGGTCCCGGGAGATGGTGGACCCCAGGAACTTGAAGGAGTCTGTGGAGGAAACGGTGCTGTTGAGGATGGTGAGGGGGAGGAGTGGCAGTGGGTTTTTCCTGAAGTCCACTGTCAACTCCACAGTCTTGAGCGGGTTCAGTTCCAGGTGGTTCCGACCGCACCAGTGGACCAGCTGATCCACCTCCCGTCTGTACGCGGACTCGTCACCCTCACGGATCAGGCCGATGACGGTGGTGTCGTCCGCGTACTTCAGGAGCTTCACAGACGAGTCCCCTGAGGTGCAGTCGTTAGTGTATAGGGAGAAGAGCAGTGGTGAGAGGACGCACCCCTATGGAGCTAGAACAGTCTCATAATTCACAAATGCACAGGACAAGTTTTACAAATGCACGGACCGATTTGCAAATACACACACCGTTTCACACGTGCACAGAACAAGTTTTACAAATGCACAGAACGATTTGCAAATACACACACAGTTTCACAAATGCACAGAACAATTCACACGTGCGTAGGACAAGATATACAAATGTATTTTTGATGCACACACAAATATAACCTGATTTACACATGTTTTTTTTTCTGTGAGCTGCGCTGGATTTGTGTGTGAGTTTTGAGACTCCCCTGACGTGACTCGATGCACAAATAGGTTTTTTTTAACACGGAAGGATCTGCAACCAATCAGATTAAAGGGGCGGATACACCTGCTGTTTGAACTGCGTTCACTTAGAAAAGTGATTAATATTTCAAGTTAGTGGAGTAAAGATAAATTAAAGCTGCAAGCAGCGATGAACGGGCCCTCGCACTCACGTCCACCGCCCCCCATAAGCATATCAGAAATGACACCACCCACGACTCTCTATGTCAAACCATTCAAAAGTTATAGCAGAAAAAAGGAACAACCAATCAGAGGAAGGGGCGGGGCTAATTCAGGCCAATGAAGGTGAAGGACTCATTACAGAGTCCCATGACACCACCCACAACTTCCTATGTCAAACCATTCAAAAGTTATGGCAGAGAAAAGTATTCTAGGGGGCGCTGTTGAGCCGTTAGGCCACGCCCATTAATGCAAACCATGAAATATCAAATTTATCGCCAAGCCTGCCTTGCATGCAAAATTTGGTGACTTTTGGAGAACTATCAAATATGGACCAATCAGATGAAGGGGACGAGCGCTTTTTCACGTCTAGCGTCGCCACGGTAACACTTTTGAAAGAGAAAAGTAATGTGCGTCGTCGCAGGAAAGAGACGCACATCTTGATGTAAAAAAAAACACAAAATTTGCTTACAAAAATTTCAGCATCCTGCCAGGCTCGAACTCCCAACCACCGGCACCAAAGACCGCAATGATCTGGTTGAGCTATATCTCAGCTGATACCGCACATTGACTTACTGGGTTACGAGAGACCAAGATAGCGATATAATGTCTGGAACCTTTTTTTCCTAATTTTTTAAATATTTGTAAGGTATAAATATTAGTAAAACACTACTATTTTATTATTACTTTTTCTGTAACCATTCAACCGCGGTTCTAACCGGGCTGAGCACGGGACTATTTCTAACGTCACCACATTACAACAGCTGATTGGTCGGGGGGGCGGGGGCCGTCATCACCCTACTCGCCACTGATTGGTCGGGGGGCGGGGCCGTCATCACCCTACTCGCCACTGATTGGTCGGGGGGCGGGGCCGGCAGACGTTTGAATCAGGAAGCGGGAGTCAAACCATTAAAAAGTTATAGCAGAAAAAAGGGACAACCAATCAGAAGAAGGGGCGGGGCTAATTAAGGCCAACGAAGCTTAAGGACTCATTACTGAGTCCCATGACACCACCCACAACTTCCTATGTCAAACCATTCAAAAGTTATGGCAGATAAAAGTATTCTAGGGGGCGCTGTTGAGCCGTTAGGCCACGCCCATTAATGCAAACCATGAAATATCAAATGTATCACCAGGCCTGGTTTGCATGCAAAATTTGGTGACTTTTGGAGAACTATCAAATATGGACCAATCACATGAAGGGCGGGCGCGCCTTTTGGCGTCTAGCGTCGCCACGGTAACACTTCTGAAAGAGAAAAGTAATGCGTGGTGTCGCAGGATGTAGACGCACATTTGGATGTATAACACACCTGGGTGCACGTTACGGTTCGGGCTGAATTAACTGCCGAAGGAATGGCATAAATTTCGCCAAAATGACACAATTTATTCAAAATGGCCGACATCCTGTTCGGTTTCGGCCATGGCTCCAAGAGACTTTTCTTTAAGTTGTGCCATGATACAGGTGTGTAGCGATTTTCGTGCATGTACGTCAAACCGTATTGTGGGGCTTGAGGCACAAAGTTTTCCGGGGGGCGCTGTTGAGCCATTTTGCCACGCCCATTAATGCAAACCATGAAATATCAAATTTATCGCCAGGCCTGGCATGCATGCCAAATTTGGTGCCTTTTGGGGAACTATCAAATATGGACCAATCAGATGAAGGGGGGGTGCGCTTGTTGGCGTCTAGCGTCGCCACGGTAACACTTTTGAAAGAGAAAAGTAATGCGTGTAGTCGCAGGATGGAGACGCACATTTTGATGTATAACACACCTGGGTTCACGATACGGTTCGGGCTGAATTAACTCTCGAAGGAATGGCATAAATTGCGCCAAAGTGACACGATTAATTCAAAATGACCGACTTCCTGTTCGGTTTCAGGCATGACACCAAGAGACTTTTCTTTAAGTTGTCCCATGATACACGTGTGTACCGATTTTCGTGCATGTACGTCAAACCGTATCGTGGGGCTTGAGGCACAAAGATTTCAAGGGGGCGCTGTTGAGCCATTTTACCACGCCCATTAATGCAAACCATTAAATATCAAATTTTTCGCCAGGCCTGACTTGGGTGCAAAATTTGGTGACTTTTTGGGCATGTTAAGGGGGGCAAAAAGGCCATCACTTTGTCAGAAGAAAAAAAAAAAAAAAAAAAAAAAAATAATAATAATAATAAAAATTCCTGCAAATACAATAGGGCCTTCGCACTGCAAGTGCTCGGGCCCTAATAAACAGTTACAGGAGATAAAATAGAAATAAACAGGATGGAGATGAGATCACTGCTGCTTTTCTTGTGATCCCGGTAAATAAAACAGCGCGATTGGAGATGGTTTGTCGGGCTGTTCAACCAGAGCCGTCGGGAGAGCTCTTAGTCCTGCCGATGCAGCAACTGATGATGAGAAACAGTGGAGATTTTTATATATTTGCTCTGTTTGGTTTCACGAAGTATTACTGTCGCTGATTCAGCTCAGAACCAGACAGAGCAGAGAGCTGCTGCGCTGCCTGACGGGGACGAGCTGCAGCGCCAGGTGGAGCAGCAGCGCATGTCAGGAGATTAATTTACTGAAATATCTGGAGCAAAGTCGGTATTAGTCGACTGATAACCGAAGAACCTCTGTATCCAGCTCAGATGTTTGATGATCGGTGGACTAAACCCCGACCAGCATCATCACGGCTGCATCTTCCCATGAGCACGACTCTATCTGCACCGGGAATGTGTTGATCTGCCACCGCTGTTCTGACACATGTTTGTCTCTGTGTGGTGGCGATGTCACATCATAAATGTGAGGATAACAGCTGCTTGTTTCTGACCTCCACGTGTGGACGTCAGACATGGAGGTCAGAAACACCAGCTGACTCAGCTGGTACTGACCGGGACCAGCGCCATCGCGGCCAGAGCCAGAACGCGACTGCAGCAAGATTCACCCCCGTCAGGCTCGTTCTCCTGAAAGACACCTGTAGTTTAAATAGGCCTACAGAAATATCTCCGCTGTTTCTCATCATCAGTTGCTGCATCGGCAGGACTTGGAGCTCTCCAGTCTCCCGACGGCTCTGGTTGAACGGCCTGACAAACCATCTCTGATCGCGCTGTTTTCTTTACCGAGATCACAAGAAAATCAGAGCAGTGATCTCCTCTTCATCCTTTATTTATCTTTTATCTCCTGTTGCTGTCTTTACTCCACCAACTCCAAATATTAATCACTTTTCTATGTGAACGACGCGAACGCAGTTCAAGCAGCAGGTGTATCCGCCCCTTTAATCTGATTGGTTTAGAGTAAATCGTCCCCCACGTAGGTCTGCTCTTATGATTGGCTGGAACAAAGGAAGACATCTGATTGGTTGCAGATCCTTCCGTGTTAAAAAAAACCTATTTGTGCATCGAGTCACGTCAGGGGAGTCTCAAAACTCACACACAAATCCAGCGCAGCTCACAGAAAAAAAAACATGTGTAAATCAGGTTATATTTGTGTGTGCATCAAAAATACATTTGTATATCTTGTCCTACGCATGTGTGAATTGTTCTGTGCATTTGTGAAACTGTGTGTGTATTTGCAAATCGGTCCGTGCATTTGTAAAACTTGTCCTGTGCACGTGTGAAACGGTGTGTGTATTTGCAAATCGGTCTGTGCATTTGTAAAACTTGTCCTGTGCATTTGTGAATTATGAGACTGTTCTAGCTCCATACACCCCTGGGGGGCGCCAGTGCTGATGGTACGGGTGCTGGATGTGATGCTCCCCAGCCTCACCTGCTGCCTCCTGTCACTCAGGAAGCTGGTAATCCACTGACAGGTGGGGGCAGGCACGGTGAGCTGGGTGAGCTTCTGGTGGAGGATTGCGGGAGCGATCGTGTTGAACGCAGAGCTGAAGTCCACAAACAGGATCCTTGCATAAGTCCCTGAGGTGTCGAGATGACGCAGGATGTAATGCAGTCCTATGTTGACTGCGTCATCCACCGACCTGTTTGCCCGGTAGGCAAACTGCAGGGGGTCGAGCAGGGAGCCTGTGGTGTCTTTCAGGTGGCTCAACACCAGTCGCTCAAAGGTCTTCATGACCACAGACGTCAGGGCGACGGGTCTGTAGTCATTTAGACCTGTGATGGTGGGTTTCTTGGGGACTGGGATGATGGTGGAGCGTTTGAAGCATGAGGGCACCTCACACAGCTCCAGGGACCGGTTAAAGATCCGTGTGAAGGTGGGAGCCAGCTGCTCGGCGCAGGCTCTCAGGCAGGAAGGGGACACGCCGTCCGGGCCTGGAGCCTTCCTGATCTTCTGCCTTTTGAACAGCCGGCACACGTCTTCCACAGAGATCTTCAGTGCAGGCAGGGTCTTGGGTGGGGGGAGGGGGGTAGACAGAGGTGGGGGGGTTGGCTGAGGTGAGGTGTGAAAAGGTGGGCAGTGGGGGGGGAGGGGGGGGATGGTGGAGGTGGAGCCGCAGGGGGGGAGGAGGGGGATGGTGATGGTGGAGCCGCAGGGGGGGAGGGTGAGGGGGGGGGGAGGTGGTGATGATGAAGGTGATGATGATGAAGGTGATGATGATGATGAAGATGATGAAGGTGATGATGATGGTGATGATGATGATGATGAAGGTGATGATGATGATGAAGATGATGAAGGTGATGATGATGGTGATGATGATGATGGTGATGATGATGAGTCGAACCGGCAGTAAAAGCTGTTAAGCTGGTTGGCGAGTTTGTGGTTGCCTGCAGGGCGTGGAGCTGGTCTTTTGAACCCCGTGATGTTCTGCAGGCCTCTCCACACAGACGAGGGGTCAGGGTTGGCAGAGAGGCGATTCTGCAGCCGTTCGCCGTAGGATCGCTTCGCCTTCCTGATTTCTCTTGTCAGTGTGTTTTTGGCCTGCCTGAACAGGGCTCGGTCGCCGCTCCTGTAGGCCTTCTCCTTGTCTCTGCGTAGTTTTCTGAGGGTCGGAGTGAACCAGGATTTATTGTTATTGTATGTGCAGAACGTCTTGGTCTGCACACACATGTCCTCGCAGAAACTGATATAGGATGTAACAGTATCAGTCAGTTCATGGAGATCTGAGGCCGCAGCTTCAAAGACACTCCAGTCGGTGATCTGAAAACAGTCCTGAAGCTCCAGCTTTGACTCCTCAGTCCACTTTTTAACAGTATTAACTACATTAACTAGAAACGATCAATTTGAACCTGAAACACAGGTAAGTGGTTTGGTGAGTCCAATAATGAAATGGGTCACTCAAATCAACTATATAGACTCCCTCCTTCAATTTTCTGACGTTTTCAATAGCTTGCCTTAAAAAATCAGAAGGTAAAACAGTGTTTTCACAAAAATCAGCCTTTAGCTGTATCTCAGCCAGAAACAGTCATTTTCAACCTGAAACACAGTGGTTTGGTGAGTCGAATAATGAAATGAGTCACACAAATCAACTATATAGACTCCTTCCTTCAATTTTCTGACGTTTTCAATAGCTTGCCTTAAAAAATCAGAAGGTAAAACAGTGTTTTCACAGAAATCCGCTTTTTAGCTGTATCTCAGCCAGAAACGATCAATTTGAACCTGAAACAAAGGTAAGTGGTTTGGTGAGTCCAATAATGAAACGAGTCACTCAAATCAACTATATAGACTCCTTCCTTCAATCTTCTGACGTTTTCAATAGCTTGCCTTGAAAAATCAGAAGGTAAAACAGTGTTTTCACAGAAATCCGCTTTTAGCTGTATCTCAGCCAGAAACAGTCATTTTCAACCTGAAACACAGGTAAGTGGTTTGGTGAGTCAAATAATGAAAGGAGTCACTCTTTCAATAGCTTGCCTTAAAAAATCAGAAGGTAAAACAGTGTTTTCACAGAAATCCGCTTTTTAGCTTTATCTCAGCCAGAAACGATCAATTTGAACCTGAAACACAGGTAAGTGGTTTGGTGAGTCCAATACTGAAACGAGTCACTCAAATCAACTATATAGACTCCTTCCTTCAATCTTCTGACGTTTTCAATAGCTTGCCTTAAAAAATCAGAAGGTAAAACAGTGTTTTCACAGAAATCCGCTTTTAGCTGTATCTCAGCCAGAAACAGTCATTTTCAACCTGAAACACAGGTAAGTGGTTTGGTGAGTCAAATAATGAAAGGAGTCACTCTTTCAATAGCTTGCCTTAAAGAATCAGAAGGTAAAACAGTGTTTTCACAGAAATCCGCTTTTTAGCTTTATCTCAGCCAGAAACGGTCATTTTGAACCTGAAACACATGTAAGTGGTTTGGTGAGTCCAATAATGAAATGGGTCACTCAAATCAACTATATAGACTCCCTCCTTCAATTTTCTGATGTTTTCAATAGCTTGCCTTAAAAAATCAGAAGGTAAAACAGTGTTTTCACAAAAATCAGCCTTTAGCTGTATCTCAGCCAGAAACAGTCATTTTCAACCTGAAACACAGTGGTTTGGTGAGTCGAATAATGAAATGAGTCACACAAATCAACTATATAGACTCCTTCCTTCAATTTTCTGACGTTTTCAATAGCTTGCCTTAAAAAATCAGAAGGTAAAACAGTGTTTTCACAGAAATCCGCTTTTTAGCTGTATCTCAGCCAGAAACGATCAATTTGAACCTGAAACAAAGGTAAGTGGTTTGGTGAGTCCAATAATGAAACGAGTCACTCAAATCAACTATATAGACTCCTTCCTTCAATCTTCTGACGTTTTCAATAGCTTGCCTTGAAAAATCAGAAGGTAAAACAGTGTTTTCACAGAAATCCGCTTTTAGCTGTATCTCAGCCAGAAACAGTCATTTTCAACCTGAAACACAGGTAAGTGGTTTGGTGAGTCAAATAATGAAAGGAGTCACTCTTTCAATAACTTGCCTTAAAAAATCAGAAGGTAAAACAGTGTTTTCACAGAAATCCGCTTTTTAGCTGTATCTCAGCCAAAAACAGTCATTTTCAACGTGAAACACGGGTAAGTGGTTTGGTGAGTCCAATAATGAAATGAGTCACTCAAATCAACTATATAGAATCCCTCCTTCAATTTTCTGACGTTTTCAATAGCTTGCCTTAAAAATCAGAAGGTAAAACAGTGTTTTCACAAAAATCCGCCTTTAGCTGTATCTCAGCCAGAAACAGTCATTTTCAACCTGAAACACAGTGGTTTGGTGAGTCCAATAATGAAATGAGTCACTCAAATCAACTATATAGACTCCCTCCTTCAATTTTCTGACGTTTTCAATAGCTTGCCTTAAAAAATCAGAAGGTAAAACAGTGTTTTCACAGAAATCCGATTTTTAGCTGTATCTCAGCCAGAAACGATCATTTTGAACCTGAAACACAGGTAAGTGTTTTGGTGAGTCCAATAATGAAACGAGTCTCTCAAATCAACTATATAGACTCCTTCATTCAATCTTCTGACGTTTTCAATAGCTTGCCTTAAAAAATCAGAAGGTAAAACAGTGTTTTCACAAAAATCAGCCTTTAGCTGTATCTCAGCCAGAAACAGTAATTTTCAACCTGAAACACAGTGGTTTGGTGAGTCGAATAATGAAATAAGTCACACAAATCAACTATATAGACTCCTTCCTTCAATTTTCTGACGTTTTCAATAGCTTGCCTTAAAAAATCAGAAGGTAAAACAGTGTTTTCACAGAAATCCGCTTTTTAGCTGTATCTCAGCCAGAAACGATCAATTTGAACCTGAAACACAGGTAAGTGGTTTGGTGAGTCCAATAATGAAACGAGTCACTCAAATCAACTATATAGACTCCTTCCTTCAATCTTCTGACGTTTTCAATAGCTTGCCTTAAAAAATCAGAAGGTAAAACAGTGTTTTCACAGAAATCCGCTTTTAGCTGTATCTCAGCCAGAAACAGTCATTTTCAACCTGAAACACAGGTAAGTGGTTTGGTAAGTCAAATAATGAAAGGAGTCACTCTTTCAATAGCTTGCCTTAAAAAATCAGAAGGTAAAACAGTGTTCTCACAGAAATCCGCTTTTTAGCTGTATCTCAGCCAGAAACGATCAATTTGAACCTGAAACACAGGTAAGTGGTTTGGTGAGTCGAATAATGAAACGAGTCACTCAAATCAACTATATAGACTCCTTCCTTCAATCTTCTGACGTTTTCAATAGCTTGCCTTAAAAAATCAGAAGGTAAAACAGTGTTTTCACAGAAATCCGCTTTTAGCTGTATCTCAGCCAGAAACAGTCATTTTCAACCTGAAACACAGGTAAGTGGTTTGGTGAGTCAAATAATGAAAGGAGTCACTCTTTCAATAGCTTGCCTTAAAAAATCAGAAGGTAAAACAGTGTTTTCACAGAAATCCGCTTTTTAGCTGTATCTCAGCCAAAAACAGTCATTTTCAACGTGAAACACGGGTAAGTGGTTTGGTGAGTCCAATAATGAAATGAGTCACTCAAATCAACTATATAGAATCCCTCCTTCAATTTTCTGACGTTTTCAATAGCTTGCCTTAAAAATCAGAAGGTAAAACAGTGTTTTCACAAAAATCCGCCTTTAGCTGTATCTCAGCCAGAAACAGTCATTTTCAACCTGAAACACAGTGGTTTGGTGAGTCCAATAATGAAATGAGTCACTCAAATCAACTATATAGACTCCCTCCTTCAATTTTCTGACGTTTTCAATAGCTTGCCTTAAAAAATCAGAAGGTAAAACAGTGTTTTCACAGAAATCCGCTTTTTAGCTGTATCTCAGCCAGAATGTAAAACAGTGTTTTCACAGAAATCCGCTTTTTAGCTTTATCTCAACCAGAAACGATCATTTTGAACCTGAAACACATGTAAGTGGTTTGGTGAGTCCAATAATGAAAGGAGTCACTCAAATCAACTATATGGACTCATTCCTTCAATCTTCTGACGTTTTCAATAGCTTGCCTTAAAAAATCAGAAGGTAAAACAGTGTTTTTACAAAAATCCGCTTTTAGCTGTATCTCAGCCAGAAACAGTCATTTTCAACCTGAAACACAGGTAAGTGGTTTGGTGAGTCCAATAATGAAATGAGTCACACAAATCAACTATATAGACTCCTTCCTTCAATTTTCTTTTTTTTTTTTTTTCAATTATGCTTTTTATTGTTTCCTTCACAGACATTCATCACGACAGTCCAATGCATCCACAGGTGCATAATCAGAGCAGCAAAAATATGCAAATAAAGAGGTATATAAAAATAAGTAAAAAAAAAAAAAAAAAAAAAAAAAAAAAGAAAGTAGCAGATACAGCTGAATTCACCAAAGGTTGAAATTGATGATAGAAACTAAAGACACAGAAAAAGTGAAATAATACTAAACGATCAAAATTAGCTAATGACTATACATGAAATTCTATACCTAGAAGTACATATAACATTTGCCTGCTTTACACATACATATGAAGACGTGAAAAACTAACCCAGTGAATGTTTGATCTGGAAGGAATTTTTTTTTTTTTTTCTCCCATCCCCTGACCCTATCCCTGCCCCGCCAGTCGAACATGGTGCACTGTAGACTTTGTTTCTGAATCCTCATCAGTCATTTTTATGTTAGTTTACATTTCCCTGATCCATGATCTGTGTTAGAAATGGGTCCCAGATTTCATTATAAGTGTCTAATTTGCCATTTATTTTATATATCAGACGTTCGTATGATGCAGTTTCTGACAGAGCTGTGAACCATTCTGAGTAAGTAGGGTCGTTACCCCCCGCCCAGTGTCTCAGTATAACCCTCTTAGCTGTAGTGAGTGCAACCTTAAGCCATTGTGCTTTTTTCCCGACTATTCTCATATTTTCTTTTAGGCTATTCAGGAGACAAAGCGCGGGTGTGAGAGCGACATCGGTGTTCAGGCTATCATTGATCTTTTTCATGACCCTATGCCAATAAATAGCTAAATTAGGACAGTCAAAGAACATATGGGTGATATCCCCTTGTGCCGTATGGCATCGCCAGCAGATGTTGGAAAGACTCAGTCCTGCCTTATGCTTTCTCACAGGTGTCCAATAGAGTCTGTTGAATATCTTGAATTGAACCAGTTTAGACCTGGCGTCCCTCATTGGTGTAAGCATCTCCTTCACCAGTTTGTGCCACTCATCATCCTCATATGTGATCCCCAAATCCCTTTCCCACGCAGCTTTTAGGCCCATGATAGCGTTATTAAGTCCATCCGTGAGGTAGTTATATATTTGACCTGCCAGGTGTGGAAGGGTACTCAGCAACTTCAATTTAGACCACATGGAAGACTGAGTAGGCAGCCTGGTGTCCATAGGGCCTACTTTAGATAGACAGTCTCTAAGTTGTAGAAATCTCCAGAAATCTTTCCTTTGTAAATCATAAAGTTCTCTTAATTCTTCAAATGTTCTCAGTGCATTATTATGGTAAAGATCTCCGATGTGCTCAACCCCATTCCTATGCCACTCTTTCCAAAAGAACATCTTCCCTCCTATTCTCAATTTTGGATTATTCCATATCGAGGCCGACTCTATCAAGAAAGGGGATGCTCCCTCCCTTTTGTGCATGCGATGCCAGATATTCCTAGTATGAGAGATTATTGGGTTCTGACTATCAATCTTCAGATCCTGACTTAGGTAATCTGTTGCTCTGAATGGGGCGTTCACTTCTTCCTCCAAGTCTACCCACAGAGGTCTTTCCTCCCTACACGAGAAAAGGGAGACTATCTGAGCCCCTAAGAATGCTTCCTGGTAGAGCTTCATATTCGGAAGTCTTAGCCCCCCATGTTCTATCTTCACGTGTAGTCTTGATAACTTCATCCTAGCCTTTTTACCTGCCCAAATAAACTGACTGAACATCTTATCTATTGTCTGGAATGTAGTCACTGGCACGCTCAGGGGTAGCATGTTTAAAAGATAGTTCAGTTTGGGAGCTACCACCATTTTTATAACTTGGATTCTCCCCCATAATGAAATCTGCAATTTATCCCATCCCTTGAGGAGGAGTTCTATCTTATACAATACTGGGTCAAAATTATCAGATATAATATTTTCAAGTCCGGGGTTTAAAAGTATGCCTAAATATTTCAGATTTTTTGGCACCCACTGAAATTTCCAATTTTGAAAATTGCTTCTATAACAATGCTTCGACAGGGGCATCACCTCAGATTTGGCCCAATTTATTTTATACCCCGATATTTCCGAAAAAGAGTTGACCAGATCCAGCATTGGGGGTACAGATCTCTGCGGGTCCGACATCAGAACCAGAATATCATCTGCAAAAATTAACATTTTGTTTTCCCGGCCACCCATTGTGACACCCCTCACTGATTCATTTAGTCTTATAGCCTCTGCTAAGGGCTCCAGTGCAATAATGAACAATAGCGGTGAGAGTGGGTCTCCCTGCTTAGTCCCACGTCCGGGGGAGAAAGCAGTCGACCTCAGACCATTGGTTGTTACCATAGATTTAGGTTGACTGTATATAAGCTTTATAATATCTTGAAACATAGGTCCAAATCCAAATTCTTTTAAGGTAAAAATTAGATAACTCCAGCTAACGCGATCAAACGCTTTGTCCGCGTCCAGAGACAACGCAGCTATTGGGGTGTCCATGTCTTTAGACTTCCAAATTAAATGCAGGAGGCGTCTGAGGCTGTCAGAAGAGGTCCTGCCTTTCACAAACCCCACCTGGTCCGGATGTATAATTGTCCTTATTATATTATTCACTCTCATTGCGAAAAGCTTTGTAAATAACTTGGCATCACAGCACAGGAGACTAATGGGCCGATAACTCCCACATTCTAGAGGGTCTTTTCCTTTTTTCAATATCAGGGTTATTATTGACTCTGTCACTGAGGGTGGGAGTAGCCCTGTGTCAATAGCAGCATTGAATGTTTTTAAAATCTCAGGGGCAAGTTCCTCCGCAAATTTCTTATAGAATTCACTAGGTATGCCGTCAATACCTGGGGTCTTCCCACTAGGCAGCATCTTGATTGTTCTAGTCAGCTCCTCTAGAGTTATTGGGCTATCTAGCTTCCTCATGTCCTCTTCTGACAATTTAGGAAGATTTAAGCATTTGAAAAAATCTTTTGCCTTAATTAAGTCCATCTGGCCCTCTGATCTGTAAAGTTCCTCATAAAACTCTCTAAACACATTATTAATTTCTTTATGATTAGTGACAAGCTTCCCATTTTTGTTTTTGATCCCCCCAATTTGGCAGGCAGCTTCTCGGGTTTTCAATTTACTAGTTAGCAATTTACTGGCTTTGTCGCCTGACTCATACCATTTCTGTTTCAGCCTATATAAGGAATATTCTGCTTTTTTTGTAAAGATAGTATTTAGTTCATACTTAGCCTTAACTAGACTAGCTAGGCAAGTATTGTTAGGATTTTCCCAGTATTCCTTTTCCAGCTCCTTAAGTTCTAGCTCATATTTAGATATTTTTAATTTGTCCTGTTTTTTTATTAGTGCCGTTTGTTGTATCAAGACCCCCCGTATGTAAGCCTTAAAGGCCTCCCATACATTACTCTGATTCGCCGTTCCATTATTAATTTCAAAAAATGTTTTAATGTGGTTTTGAAGGTTTGCACAGGATGTCTCACTCTGTAGGATACTAGTATTCATCCGCCCGCCTTTAGATCTTTCTCGTGCCTCTCCAAACGTTATAACTAAGTCAATAGGGGCGTGATCTGTCAGAGCTATCGTGCCTATACTGCAGGCTTCAGTGCTGTCAATAAGAGTGTGTGAAATCAAAAAATAATCAATCCGAGAAAAGACAGAATGTCTGTTTGAAAAGAATGTGTAATCACGCGCTGTGGGATTTTGAAGTCTCCATATATCATACAGTCCTGTATCCTTACATAAGGCCCTTATAGAGTCCTGAGTCCTAGATGGTCTGATAATGTTGGACCCAGATCTATCCAAAAACCCATCCAGTACTTGGTTATAATCACCACCCATAATTACAGGAAAGTTGCCGAAGTCCAAAATATATTTCTTAAGTTGAAGAAAGAAGTCTGGGTCCTCCACGTTAGGTGCATATAAATTGCCTAAAATTATATTTTGCCCTGATAAATTAACCAGTAGTATCAATAACCGCCCTTCTTTGTCTCTAAATTCCTTCTCTATCTTGACCTTAACTTTTTTTGAAAATAATATAGATACCCCCCGCTTTTTTTGATTAAAAGTGTTATGATAGGCACAGCCAATCCATCTGTCATGAATTCTAATAGTATCTTTTTCCAATAAATGTGTTTCTTGGAGCATCACCACCTCTGAGTTCTTTTGTTTCAGATAACTTAACACCTTTCGCCTTTTTACAAATGAGCCCAGACCGTTCACATTCCAGGAAGAAATCTTAATCGTACTAGTCCCCATGGCTACTTAACTATGTAAGATAGAAAATCTGACCTGTGGATTCTGAACCGAGTAACTTTAAACCATGAATTATCTATACAGTGCAAAACAAAACATGACTGGCGTTCCCTCCCCTTGTAAATAACCATGAACCCCTCATATACCCCAGATTCCAGCCCCCCTCCCCCCACAAAAACCATGGTCCCAATGATGTGTCCCGAGGTCTTCTGAGTAACGACGCTCCAACTACATTGTAAACATATTGATCACCAAACTTATGGTCTAATAAAAATCTTATCAATTTTTTTTATTTTTTTATTTTTTAATTAATATTTTTAATAATGAACACTCAAAGAGGACTTCTAATATCCCCTCCGCCAGCAATGAAAGCACAAAGGTAATAAAACTGCCCAAATCAAACAGCATCTGAACTTTTCCAGAAGAAAAACACTTAGTTTACCAGTGTAAAATATGAGCCTTGTAAAGGTATAAGAAAAAGAAGAAAAATGAAAACAGGGCGTACCAACAAGTAACTTGCTCAGCATGAGACCAAAAAGACTGCTTTAGCAGCTAAGTTAGATATACTTATATAAACCGAACCATATCAGGAAATATGTAACCCAACTAAAATAAACATTGTACTCACATTGTCCCCGTTTAGTAGCATGGGCTACAAGATATAAAACACTGTCCTGTCGACATCAGCTCCAGTCTATTCCGCTTCTCCGGCCGGGTGATGATTATCAACGCACCGCTTTGCTGCCTCTGCGTCCTCAAAGCGGCGTCTCATTCCCCCGACTGTAACCCAGAACACCGCGGGATATTGCATTGAATATTGCAGACCCCGTTTCATGCATGCGCGTTTGACCTCCGTGAATTTGCTCCTCTTGTCTTGCACATCCTTAGTAAAATCCGGGAAGAAATCCACTTTGGTGCCTTTCCATTGAAATGTTCCCAGCTCCCTGGCTCTGAGTCGCACTTTTTCTCTGTCAGTAAACCGTAGGAATCTCGCCAGGATGTGGCGCGGGCCGGTGATGAGTCCATCCCGCGGGGTGCGTCTCGTTGCGGGCGTCCGATGCGCCCTCTCAACGGTCATGTTATCCACGTTTTCTGAAGTGTCTGAAAACAGACACCGAAGCACTTCTTTCACACAATCCATCACTCCGCGCCCATCCTCCGTGCCTTCTGGTATTCCTCTGATCCGAACGTTGTTTCTGCGACTGTAATTTTCCTGATATTCCAGGCGAGCCTCGAGCCGTGTAATCTTACCATCCATGCTCCGCGACAGGTCGGCCAGGCGCATATTCTCATCCTCCAGCTGCGAAATCCTCCCCTCGGCCTCGCTGGTTCTGAAGCCCAGTTTAGCCACGTCCGCTTTCAGTGAATCCAGGTTGTCTTTAATCGTCTTCACATCATCTCCCACTTTCTGTATTTTCAGTTGCAAACCTTGGTTCATGTTACGGATTTCGTCCAGTATCTCCGAATTGTCTCCCGACGTCCTGCCCGCCATGGCCGCGCCGTCAGCTTCACCATCAGCTTCACTGCTCGCTTCGTTGCTAATTACCTTGCTGGCTCGGGTCTGTTTAGAAAATACTTCGTTGATTTTAGGACCAGGAGTATTTCCCACTCGAGATTTTTTAGGTTTGGTCATAAGGTCCATCTTTTTAGCCACTTTGTGTATAAATATTAATGAGTTTGGCGAATATTATTTAGTAAATTCAGTTGAAGCGTCTCTGCCTCTTCAGTGAGCAGCCGCTCCTCGCCACACCATCACCGGAAGTCTCCTTCCTTCAATTTTCTGACGTTTTCAATAGCTTGCCTTAAAAAATCAGAAGGTAAAACAGTGTTTTCACAGAAATCCGCTTTTTAGCTGTATCTCAGCCAGAAACGATCATTTTGAACCTGAAACATTTTGAACCTGGTTTGGTGAGTCCAATAATGAAACGAGTCACTCAAATCAACTGTATAGACTCCTTCCTTCAATCTTCTGACGTTTTCAATAGCTTGCCTTAAAAAATCAGAAGCTAAAACAGTGTTTTCACAAAAATCCGCTTTTAGCTGTATCTCAGCCAGAAACAATCATTTTCAACCTGAAACACAGGTAAGTGGTTTGGTGAGTCCAATAATGAAAGGAGTCACTCTTTCAATAGCTTGCCTTAAAAAATCAGAAGGTAAAATGGTGTTTTCACAAAAATCCGCTTTTAGCTGTATCTCAGCCAGAAACAGTCATTTTCAACCTGAAACACAGTGGTTTGGTGAGTCCAATAATGAAATGAGTCACTCAAATCAACTATATAGACTCCCTCCTTCAATTTTCTGACGTTTTCAATAGCTTGCCTTAAAAAATCCGAAGGTAAAACAGTGTTTTCACAGAAATCCGCTTTTTAGCTTTATCTCAGCCAGAAACGGTCATTTTGAACCTGAAACACATGTAAGTGGTTTGGTGAGTCCAATAATGAAATGAGTCACTCAAATCAACTATATAGACTCCCTCCTTCAATTTTCTGACGTTTTCAATAGCTTGCCTTCAAAAATCAGAAGGTAAAACAGTGTTCTCACAGAAATCCGCTTTTTAGCTTTATCTCAGCCAGAAACGGTCATTTTGAACCTGAAACACATGTAAGTGGTTTGGTGAGTCCAATAATGAAATGAGTCACTCAAATCAACTATATAGACTCCTTCCTTCAATTTTCTGACGTTTTCAATAGCTTGCCTTAAAAAATCAGAAGGTTAGGGTTAGGGTTAGGGTTAGCCAGAAACAGTCATTTTCAACCTGAAACACAGGTAAGTTGTTTGGTGAGTCCAATAATGAAATGAGTCACTCAAATCAACTATATAGACCCCCTCCTTCAATTTTCTGACGTTTTCAATAGCTTGCCTTAAAAAATCAGAAGGTAAAACAGTGTTTTCACAGAAATCCGCTTTTTAGCTGTATCTCAGCCAGAAACGATCATTTTGAACCTGAAACACTTGTAAGTGTTTTGGTGAGTCCAATAATGAAACGAGTCACTCAAATCAACTATATAGACTCCTTCCTTCAATCTTCTGACGTTTTCAATAGCTTGCCTTAAAAAATCAGAAGCTAAAACAGTGTTTTCACAAAAACCCGCTTTTTAGCTGTATCTCAGCCAGAAACGATCATTTTGAACCTGAAACACAGGTAAGTGTTTTGGTGAGTCCAATAATGAAACGAGTCACTCAAATCAACTATACAGACTCCTTCCTTCAATCTTCTGACGTTTTCAATAGCTTGCCTTAAAAAATCAGAAGCTAAAACAGTGTTTTCACAAAAATCCGCTTTTAGCTGTATCTCAGCCAGAAACAGTCATTTTCAACCTGAAACACAGGTAAGTTGTTTGGTGAGTCCAATAATGAAATGAGTCACTCAAATCAACTATATAGACCCCCTCCTTCAATTTTCTGACGTTTTCAATAGCTTGCCTTAAAAAATCAGAAGGTAAAACAGTGTTTTCACAGAAATCCGATTTTTAGCTGTATCTCAGCCAGAAACGATCATTTTGAACCTGAAACACAGGTAAGTGTTTTGGTGAGTCCAATAATGAAACGAGTCACTCAAATCAACTATATAGACTCCTTCATTCAATCTTCTGACGTTTTCCATAGCTTGCCTTAAAAAATCAGAAGCTAAAACAGTGTTTTCACAAAAATCCGCTTTTAGCTGTATCTCAGCCAGAAACAGTCATTTTCAACCTGAAACACAGGTAAGTTGTTTGGTGAGTCCAATAATGAAATGAGTCACTCAAATCAACTATATAGACCCCCTCCTTCAATTTTCTGACGTTTTCAATAGCTTGCCTTAAAAAATCAGAAGGTAAAACAGTGTTTTCACAGAAATCCGATTTTTAGCTGTATCTCAGCCAGAAACGATCATTTTGAACCTGAAACACAGGTAAGTGGTTTGGTGAGTCCAATAATGAAACGAGTCACTCAAATCAACTATATAGACTCCTTCATTCAATCTTCTGACGTTTTCAATAGTTTGCCTTAAAAAATCAGAAGCTAAAACAGTGTTTTCACAAAAATCCGCTTTTAGCTGTATCTCAGCCAGAAACAGTCATTTTCAACCTGAAACACAGGTAAGTTGTTTGGTGAGTCCAATAATGAAATGATCCACTCAAATCAACTATATAGACTCCCTCCTTCAATTTTCTGACGTTTTCAATAGCTTGCCTTAAAAAATCAGAAGGTAAATCAGTGTTTTCACAGAAATCCGCTTTTTAGCTGTATCTCAGCCAGAAACAGTCATTTTCAACCTGAAACACAGGTAAGTGGTTTGGTGAATCCAATAATGAAATGAGTCACTCAAATCAACTATATAGACTCCTTCCTTCAATTTTTTTTTTTTTTTTTTTTAACAATATTTTTATTAAATTTCAATATAAATGTACAAAAAAAACAAAGCAATCAGCAAATATCATATTAATTGTCCAACAAAATGTAAGCAGGTCCTGCCGTGTCCATACAGACAAAAATAAAACAAGACAGAAAACAAAACAAAAAAAATAAAATAATTAAAATTAAATGGAAAAAAAAAAACTAAGAAAAATAAAAGAAAAAATGTCACACTCAATAGTCTCACAAACAAACTTAGATTGTCACACTTGTTCTACAGACATATATATTCTATTGTTGCTTGAGAAAGTCCATATTTCTTCGAATTCTTGTGCTTTACCTCTAATCACATAAATCAGCTTTTCCATCGTAATACACATTGCCATCTCCCTAATCCAAGACTGTGTAGATGAAACCTCAGTCTCTCTCCAGGAAAAAGCAATCCTCCTTCTGGCCTGCAGGAGGCCAAAGTTTATCAGAGTCCTGCACTTAGAGTTGAAAGATAAATTGTCCGGATATATACCTAATATGCAAAGTTTTGCTGAACAGGGTACGGATACCTGTGATTCTGCTCAGAATATGGACAACCGTCTTCCAGAAAGCTACTAACTTGGGGCATTCCCATACACAATGGATCAAAGTACCTTTCTCAGTCATACATTTTACACATGTATCTGGAATGCCAGGGGACCATTTATTGAGTTTTTCAGGGGTCACGTATGTCCTCATTAGCCATTTGTGCTGCAGTAGTTTCATACAAGTATTGATGGTTTGTGTTTGAGCTCTTAAACAAGCTGTCATCCACTCAGCTTCTTCTATATCCTCCTTAATGTCCAAACTCCACGCCCTCCTTCTATCATGACTAGATTCCTTGTCATGTGAGACAAGTGCTGTATACATTACAGAAATTTGCTGTTTCTCATGCATATGTTTTAACACGGCACTCTCAAGGCAGGACAGCAGTGGCTCATATGAGGCTTGATGTTGTTTTGATGAGATGAAGTGCTTCAGTTGTAAATATTTAAAAAAATGTTTCCCTGGAATTGAATATTTCAGACAGAGTTCGTTAAATGGTAGTAAAATTCCCTCATCATA
The DNA here is from genome assembly GCF_033807715.1 of Cololabis saira. Lineage (NCBI taxonomy): Eukaryota > Metazoa > Chordata > Actinopteri > Beloniformes > Belonidae > Cololabis > Cololabis saira. The sequence continues at coordinate 115,012 of NC_084590.1, read as the reverse complement.
TAAGTCTCCAATTTTTTGTACCCCTCTGTTAGCCCAGACCTGAAATCCACCGTCTGCTCTGCCAGGAGTGAACTGCGCATTACCCCAAATCGGTGAAAATTGGGAGATGGAGGGTGTATCACCAATATGCCTGTGTGATTTAAACCATATGTCAATAGAATTTCTAAGGAAGGGGTTTGTTGTTATTTTTTTTAGGGTTTTAAAATCTGCTGAATACAAATACATGCTTAATGGCAACTTGGGTATTGACGACTGTTCAATATATACCCAGGCTGGAGGAGATCGTGTGACAAAATAAAACATAATGCTGCGTAGCTGAGCGGCCCAATAGTACCATTGTACGTTGGGCATCTGTAATCCCCCCCTATCGTACGGTAAGTACAGCAACCCCAGTCTGAGTCTTGGTTTTCTGTTATTCCAAATAAACCTACAAAATTCCCTGTTAATTTCTTTAAAAAAGGATTTTGGCAAAAATAATGGAAGTGACTGAAACAAGTACAGGAATTTCGGCAAAATAGCCATTTTAATTAAATTGATCCTCCCAATTAATGAGATTGGCATTGTTGTCCATTTTTCAAGCGAGTCTCTTACCTCTCTCATCAGCGGGTCATAATTTGCTTTGACCACTGTATTAATTTGGGGGGTAATCCTAATTCCCAGGTAGGTAAAGCCCTCACTCGCACTGGAAAAAGGTGTTCTTATGACTGGATTAATTCTTTCATCCTTATTCAAAAAGAGTATGGAAGATTTTGCGTTATTAATACTGTATCCAGAAAACTGACCAAATTTAGTAATTAAGTTTAACAACGTTTGAACACATTCTGATAAGTCAGACAAGAAAAGGATCACGTCGTCCGCGTACAAAGATATTCTGTGCTCATGGCCTCCAATTGTTATACCTGACAGATTGGCTTCAGCTCTAATGGACATGGCTAAGGGCTCAATGGCAAGAATAAAGGAGAGAGGGCAGCTTTGACGGGTTGACCTCTGTAAAGTTATTGTACTTGATAAATTATTATTTGTCATAACACGTGCTGTAGGTTTGGTGTACAATAATTCTATCCATCTCAGAAAGTTTCCCCCAATTCCATATCTTGATAACACACTAAACAAATAAGGCCACTCGATTCGATCAAATGCTTGTCTGGCATCTAAAGATAGCAGCGCCGTGTCCTTGGCATTATTTTGAGAATGAATTATGTTTAGGACCCTCCTAATTTTATGAAATCCCTGGCGACCCAGTACAAACCCAGCCTGATCGCTGTGTACCAAAGAAGGAATGTATGAGTCTAGCCTTTTAGCAAGAACTTTACACAATATTTTGGTGTCAACTCCCATAAGGCTAATAGGCCTGTATGAGGAGCAGGTAGTCGTTGTTTTCCCAGGTTTTAAGATAAGGATTATTGTAGCGAGTCTTAAAGATGGTGGAAGGATACCATTGTTAAGTGATTCCTTAAACATATTCAAAAGCGGGATCAATAACTGCTTCTGGAAGGTTTTGTAGAACTCTATTGGCAGGCCGTCTGGCCCTGGAGCTTTGCCCGAGTTGACACCTTTGATAGCCTGCAATATCTCTTCCACTGTTATGTCACTGTCCAGGTCCTCTTTAACCTCCTCTGTAAGCATTTCAAACTGGAGATGATTAAGAAAGGTGTCCCTAAGGACAGGAGAGGGAGAGCATTCCGACCTGTACAGTGATTGATAATATTCCTTAAATGTATTATTAATATCTTGAGGGTCATTCGACATCGCTCCTGTTTGTGTAATTATGCCATTAATGGCTCTTTCGGATCTTATTTTTTTAATTCTCCAAGCTAATAATTTACCAGCCTTTTCTCCCTGATCATAAAAAGCCTGGTTCAGCCACAATAAACTTTTTGCTGCTATATCAGCTGTTAATTTATTGTATTCTGTTCTTAAGATTAATAATTGTTTCTGTTTTTCTGGGTCATCTTTGTTATTTATATCAATTTCCAAGGATCTAATTTGTTTCTCCAATTTATTAATATCCGCTTTTCGTTTCTTATTTTTAGTACTTGTAAAACTAACGATTTCCCCTCTAATATAGGCCTTAAAGGCTTCCCACCTAATGCATGCGTTGGTTTGAGTAGTATTGATCTGAAAGTAGCCATCAATCTTATCTTCTATGTATTTAACAAATTCTGGGTTTTGAAGCCACCTCACTTGCAAGCGCCAACTAGGGGGAGACTGTTGGAGCTTCTCCATGTGTAAAGACATGGAAACGGGGGAGTGATCACTAATAACTATACAATCATACCAACATTTCTTAATTTTGGATACTAACTCTTGCGATACCAAGAAGTAATCAATGCGAGATCTGGACCTATGTATTCCTGAGTAGCATGAGTATTCTAATTTATCTGGGTTAAGCTGCCTCCAGATTTCTGCCAAGTTTAAATCTACAATATATTGTAAAATTGTTTTCCTAGATGGTTTTTTATGGGGATCATTCTTTGTAGAGCGATCTAACGATGGGTTCAAAGTGCAATTGAAATCCCCACCAACAATATTTAGGCCATACAATGAGGACAAAGTAAAAAAAAAATCTTCAAAAAATTTTGGATTGTCCTCATTAGGGCCATATATGCTGACCAAGTTCAGTGCAAGAGACCCGATTCTACCCTGAGCAATTACAAACCTCCCTTGGGGGTCCCGGATAGTATTGATAAGTTGGAAAGGAATTGTTTTGTGGATAAGAATTAGTACCCCCCGAGCGTGACTGTTATATGTGGCATGTATGACTTGACCTGGCCATCTCCGTCGTACTTTTTTAATTTCAGTAACTGTGATATAAATTTTCCTGAAGAAAAATGATTTTTGAATTGAAGTTTTTAATTCTGTTCATTACCTGTTTCAGTTTGGTTAACTTATTGAGTCCCCTGACATTCCAGCTCGTGAATCCCAAGTCAGAAAGTGCTAAACTTTCCATGTTGTTTTAAATACGAGATACATGATCATGTTGAGTGTGACAAAAAATATATACATAAAATGAGTGACAACACTAAGGACTAACTCAAACATATAAGAACACTTAACCCTTGAGGTCCCCCCTTCCCTTACTTAAACTGAACATTGTAAGGGCAAATACCAATCCACACTAATGAGGAGTGGCTTAACTGTGAGCACATCTCTCAGACAGCTCAGGTGCGCCCCCCCAACCCTGCATTAAACTGAACATTTAAACATTCATCGTCCTAGTATGAAAGATAAGAAGCAAAAAATTATTAACACTTCTGATTGCGTAGCTTATAGGTCCGTACCAGGTGCATAAAGTAAAGTGTCCACCAGATATGGTAGCTCTGCATACAGAGTAAAATAAAAGATGCAAGACGTATGTAAATAAAACATATGAAACCAGATATTAAACTATAGTGCACCTACATTATTGTCCGTATAAATCCTGTCATATTTACTTATACACCTCGGCCACTAGGAGTCTAGGAGGAAAGCCTCAGCTTCTTCTGGCGTGGAAAAAAGAACTATTTTCCCATTCTGCAGAGCTCTCATCTTGCAAGGATGCAGGCTGAATCCCCGGAAAATTCCAGCATCAATAAACTTTTTCCTCACTGTATTGAATGGGCTCCGTGCTTTCATAGTACCTGCTGACAGATCTTGGGCAAAGAAGATCTTGTGGCCGTCATGGCTGAGCGAGCGTTGTTTGGATGAGTTGAACACAGCCTCGCGGTCCTGAAACCTCAAGAACCGGATGATAACAGCTCTGCTCTGCTCCGGTCTTGGTCTTCCAAACGTGCGGTGCGCCCTTTCCAAAGTGAACTCCTTGGCTGCGTCCAGCCCCAGCCAGACCGGCAACATATGCTGGACATAACTGACCATGGGCTGAGATCCTTCAGTGCCCTCGGGGAGCCCCACCAGCCTTAAGTTCTTTCTCCGACCACGGTTTTCAAGGTCCTCGGTCTAAGACTCCAAGTATGCGATGCGTTTAGTGGCGTCAATAAGCTCCGATTTCACAGTCTTCATGTAGTCTTCGGCGTCTCCTATGCGGCCCTCAGCCTCCGTTAGCCGCTTAGCATTAGCGCTGATATCTTCTTGAAGGGCCGCAAAGCTCTTTTGCACCGCATCAACCGAGCTATTCATCTCCCTCATACGTCTCTCCACGTTGTCGAGTGTTGCCCCAAAGCCATCGAGAGTACTTGTTTTGGCGTTAATCGCGGCAATAGTCGTGCGGAATGACTGTAGCTCTGTTAGCACCATAGCTAAGTCCGACTGTAGGCTTCCGCAGGCCTTGTCGTTAGCATCATCGGCTAATGCAGGAGTCGAGGTTATACTTTTCGTCCTCAGGGAGCTGCGGGCTTTAGAGCCACTCTCACAGTCTTTAAGTGTCGTTTGTTTAGACATCTTGTAGAGCAAATTAGCGGCGTTAAAGAGCGTTAGTGACGAGGACTTTATAAACTTTTAGCAGGGTTGTGAGGAGCATTCACCCTAAGCTGCCATCTTGATCCGCGGCTCAACAGCGCGCCCTCCTTCAATTTTCTGACGTTTTCAATAGCTTAGGTAAAACAGTGTTTTCACAAAAATCCGCTTTTAGCTGTATCTCAGCCAGGAACTGTCATTTTCAACCTGAAACACAGTGGTTTGGTGAGTCCAATAATGAAATGAGTCACTCAAATCAACTATATAGACTCCCTCCTTCAATTTTCTGACGTTTTCAAAAGCTTGCCTTAAAAAATCAGAAGGTAAAACAGTGTTTTCACAGAAATCCACTTTTTAGCTTTATCTCGGCCAGAAACGATCATTTTGAACCTGAAACACATGTAAGTGGTTTGGTGAGTCCAATAATGAAAGGAGTCACTCAAATCAACTATATGGACTCCTTCCTTCAATCTTCTGACGTTTTCAATAGCTTGCCTTAAAAAATCAGAAGGTAAAACAGTGTTTTCACAAAAATACACTTTTAGCTGTATCTCAGCCAGAAACAGTCATTTTCAACCTGAAACACAGGTCTGCCCCCCCCCCCCCCCACCCCCGCCCATTACCGGAAGCGCATCACTGCGCCGTGCTGTGGACAAATGAGGTACTGCACATTCGCCTAAAAGGCAGAATGACAGCATTAAAATGTCTCCAACTGCTTTGAGATAAAGTGTAAAAATCTGAAAATAAACACAATTGCTTCACAAAAATGGGCTTTGTCTTTTGAGCATATTTTTGCCTTCATTTGCTTCAGCCAAATTAGAAACATGAGAAGAAAAGAGGGGAAAATCTCATTCCAGACTCAGCCAAAAACAGCAGCCGAAATATTGCATTAAAATTGCTCAAACTTGTCTAAAATCACAATCTAAATATCTAGAAATGATCAAAATGGCTTAGCAATGATGCGGCCTGCCTTTTGCACATGTTTTTCCTGGCTTTACTTCAGCCAAATGAAAGAAAAGAGGAGAAAATTGCACTTCAGCCAGGGTAAAAAAGCAGCAGAAATACTGCATTAAAATGCCTCCAACTTGTCTAAAATGACATTTAAAAATCTAGAAATGATCAAAATGGCTTAGCAATGATGGGGCCCTCCTTTTGCATATTTTTTGACTGGCTTTACTCCACCAGAATTGAAAATATCAGCAGAAAATAGAAGGAAATTGCAGTGTTGTCTGCCAAGGAGAAGTTCCTTTTTTTGGCCAAAAGATGGAAGCAGAGCTCCATGGATGAATGTAGCTGCACTCAGTTGGAACTTTGAAAACTTTCTAAGTGGTTTGGTGAGACCAATAAAGAAAGGAGTCACTCTTTCAATAGCTTGCCTTAAAAAATCCGAAGGTAAAACAGTGTTTTCACAGAAATCCGCTTTTTATTACCGAGAAACGATCATTTTGAACCTGAAACACAGGTAAGTGGTTTGGTGAGTCCAATAATGAAATGAGTCACTCAAATCAACTATATAGAATCCCTCATTCAATTTTCTGACGTTTTCAATAGCTTGCCTTAAAAATCAGAAGGTAAAACAGTGTTTTCACAAAAATCCGCTTTTAGCTGTATCTTAGCCAGAAACAGTCATTTTCAACCTGAAACACAGGTAAGTGGTTTGGTGAGTCCAATAATGAAATGGGTCACTCAAATAAACTATATAGACTCCCTCATTCAATTTTCTGACGTTTTCAATAGCTTGCCTTAAAAAATCAGAAGGTAAAACAGTGTTTTCACAAAAATCCGCCTTTAGCTGTATCTCAGCCAGAAACAGTCATTTTCAACCTGAAACACAGGTAAGTGGTTTGGTGAGTCCAATAATCAAATGAGTCACTCAAATCAACTATATAGACTCCCTCCTTCAATTTTCTGACGTTTTCAATAACTTGCCTTAAAAAATCAGAAGGTAAAACAGTGTTTTCACAGAAATCCACTTTTTAGCTTTATCTCAGCCAGAAACGATCATTTTGAACCTGAAACACAGGTAAGTGGTTTGGTGAGTCCAATAATGAAATGAGTCACTCAAATCAACTATATAGAATCCCTCATTCAATTTTCTGACGTTTTCAATAGCTTGCCTTAAAAATCAGAAGGTAAAACAGTGTTTTCACAAAAATCCGCTTTTAGCTGTATCTCAGCCAGAAACAGTCATTTTCAACCTGAAACACAGGTAAGTGGTTTGGTGAGTCCAATAATGAAATGGGTCACTCAAATAAACTATATAGACTCCCTCATTCAATTTTCTGACGTTTTCAATAGCTTGCCTTAAAAAATCAGAAGGTAAAACAGTGTTTTCACAAAAATCCGCCTTTAGCTGTATCTCAGCCAGAAACAGTCATTTTCAACCTGAAACACAGTGGTTTGGTGAGTCCAATAATGAAATGAGTCACTCAAATCAACGATATAGACTCCCTCCTTCAATTTTCTGATGTTTTCAATAGCTTGCCTTAAAAAATCAGAAGGTAAAACAGTGTTTTCACAGAAATCCGCTTTTTAGCTTTATCTCAGCCAGAAACGATCATTTTGAACCTGAAACACATGTAAGTGGTTTGGTGAGTCCAATAATGAAATGAGTCACTCAAATCAACTATATAGACTCCTTCCTTCAATCTTCTGACGTTTTCAATAGCTTGCCTTAAAAAATCAGAAGCTAAAACAGTGTTTTCACAAAAATACACTTTTAGCTGTATCTCAGCCAGAAACAGTCATTTTCAACCTGAAACACAGGTCTGCCCCCCCCCCCCCCCCACCCCCGCCCATTACCGGAAGCGCATCACTGCGCCGTGCTGTGGACAAATGAGGTACTGCACTGTCGCCTAAAAGGCAGAATGACAGCATTAAAATGTCTCCAACTGCTTTGAGATAAAGTGTAAAAATCTGAAAATAAACACAATTGCTTCACAAAAATGGGCTTTGTGTTTTGAGCATATTTTTGCCTTCATTTGCTTCAGCCAAATTAGAAACATGAGAAGAAAAGAGGGGAAAATCTCATTCCAGACTCAGCCAAAAACAGCAGCCGAAATATTGCATTAAAATTGCTCAAACTTGTCTAAAATCACAATCTAAATATCTAAAAATGATCAAAATGGCTTAGCAATGATGCGGCCTGCCTTTTGCACATGTTTTTCCTGGCTTTACTTCAGCCAAATGAAAGAAAAGAGGAGAAAATTGCACTTCAGCCAGGGTAAAAAAGCAGCAGAAATACTGCATTAAAATGCCTCCAACTTGTCTAAAATGACATTTAAAAATCTAGAAATGATCAAAATGGCTTAGCAATGATGGGGCCCTCCTTTTGCATATTTTTTGACTGGCTTTACTCCACCAGAATTGAAAATATCAGCAGAAAAGAGAAGGAAATTGCAGTGTTGTCTGCCAAGGAGAAGTTCCTTTTTTTGGCCACAAGATGGAAGCAGAGCTCCATGGATGAATGTAGCTGCACTCAGTTGGAACTTTGAAAACTTTCTAAGTGGTTTGGTGAGACCAATAAAGAAAGGAGTCACTCTTTCAATAGCTTGCCTTAAAAAATCCGAAGGTAAAACAGTGTTTTCACAGAAATCCGCTTTTTATTACCGAGAAACGATCATTTTGAACCTGAAACACAGGTAAGTGGTTTGGTGAGTCCAATTCAATTCAATTCAATTCAATTTTATTTATATAGCGTCTAATACAACAGAGTTGTCTCTAGACGCTTTACAGAGACCCATACCCAGAACATGACCCCCGAGCAGTTATTACATAAACAATGGCAGGTAAAAACTCCCCTAGTGGGAGAAAAACCTTAAGCCAAACAGTGGCAAGGAAAAACTCCCCTTTAGGAGGGAAGAAACCTTGAGCAGGACCAGGCTCATCAGGGGGGACCCTCCTGCCGAGGGCCAGACTGGTGGGTCAGGGACGGCAACAGCACAGCAGGCAGGTGGAAGCAGCAACGGGATGACCGGGGGTGGGGACCGCAGGCCAGCACACAGCTCCCGAAGCTCCGGCCCAATCAGCAAGTCCCAGGTTGGGGTGCAGGGTCAGGAAAAGACTTGTGCTCCGTAATGCAAGCTACAAGCCACCCATGGCCACCTGCAGGACAAAAGAGAGAAAAGGGAGGAGAAGGGGGGGGCAGCAACGGGATGACCAGGGGTGGGGACCGCAGGCCAGCACGCAGCTCCCGAAGCTCCGGCCCAATCAGCAAGTCCCAGGTTGGGGTGCAGGGTCGGGGAAAGACTTGTGCTCCGTAATGCAAGCTACAAGCCACCCACGACCACCTGCAGGTTCCGGTGTCCGGCAAAGGATGCTGCAACATGGACAAAAGAGAGAAAAGGGAGGAGAAGGGGGGGGCCAGCACAAGAAACCACAGGAGCGACTCTGACACACTAAAGTTTACACTACCTAGAGATTTACCAACACCAGCTAGAGGTTTACTAAACACTAACTATAGGCTTTACTAAACAGAAATGTTTTAAGTTTAGTTTTAAAGGTGGAGGTGGTGTCAGCCCCCTTAACCCAGATTGGAAGTTGGTTCCATAGTAGTGGCGCCTGATAGCAGAACGCCCGCCCTCCAAATCTACATTTAGATACTCTAGGAACTACAAGTAAACCTGCACTCTGAGAACGGAGAGCTCTGACAGGAACATAAGGCACTATCAGGTCTTGCAAATAATGCAGAGCTAAGCCGTTTTGGGCTTTATACGCAAGTAATACAATTTTAAATTGGATTCTGAATTTTACGGGTAACCAATGGAGCGACGCTAACACTGGAGAGACGTGGTCTCTCCTGCTAATTCCTGTCAGTACTCGTGCTGCTGCATTTTGGATCAGCTGGAGCCTATTCAGCAAATTACTTGGACATCCTGCTAACAACACATTACAGTAATCTAGTCTAGAAGATACAAACGCATGAACTAGTTTTTCTGCATCACTCTGTGAGAGGATTTTCCTAATCTTTGCAATATTACGGAGATGGAAAAAGGCTATTTTACAAACCTGATTGACATATGGTTTAAACGACAAATCCTGATCGAAAATAACACCAAGATTTCTCACAGTTGCACTGGAAGCCATCGCAACACCATCTAATCCCTTCCTAAGATGCTCTGGACCAAGAATGATAACCTCTGTTTTATCTGAATTTAGAAGCAGGAAATTTCTGGACATCCAGTCCTTGATGTCCCTAAGACATGCCTGAAGTTTAACTAACGGTTCTGTTTCATCCGGCTTCATAGACAAATAGAGCTGCGTATCATCAGCATAACAATGAAAGTGTATGCCGTGATTCTGGATTATACTTCCCAACGGCTGCATGTATAAACTGAACAAGATTGGCCCTAGCACTGAACCCTGCGGAACACCATAACAGACCCTTGACTGTTCTGAAGAAACCTCATGTACATGAACAAACTGGAACCTGTCAGATAGGTATGATTTAAACCAACATAGAGCTGTCCCTTTAATGAAATGAGTCACTCAAATCAACTATATAGAATCCCTCATTCAATTTTCTGACGTTTTCAATAGCTTGCCTTAAAAATCAGAAGGTAAAACAGTGTTTTCACAAAAATCCGCTTTTAGCTGTATCTTAGCCAGAAACAGTCATTTTCAACCTGAAACACAGGTAAGTGGTTTGGTGAGTCCAATAATGAAATGGGTCACTCAAATAAACTATATAGACTCCCTCATTCAATTTTCTGACGTTTTCAATAGCTTGCCTTAAAAAATCAGAAGGTAAAACAGTGTTTTCACAAAAATCCGCCTTTAGCTGTATCTCAGCCAGAAACAGTCATTTTCAACCTGAAACACAGTGGTTTGGTGAGTCCAATAATGAAATGAGTCACTCAAATCAACGATATAGACTCCCTCCTTCAATTTTCTGACGTTTTCAATAGCTTGCCTTAAAAAATCAGAAGGTAAAACAGTGTTTTCACAAAAATCCGCTTTTAATAATAATAATATAATAATACATTTTATTTGAAGGCGCCTTTCTGAACACTCAAGGTCGCCGTACAATAGTTAAAAACAGTGTAACACAATAATAAAAGTTAGGGGGTAAACACATACTCAGAATAAAAAAAAAAAAACACAACAACGACACAACGACACAGTGCAAGTGGGGTCAGGAGGGAGAAGGCAGTTCTGAACAGGTGGGTTTTCAGTTTGGATTTGAAGTGAGGGAGTGAGGTGGTGTTCCTGAGATCCGGTGGTAGGCTGTTCCAGAGACGGGGAGCAGAGTGGGTGAATGCTCTGCTCCCCATGGTGGCAAGACGGGCAGGTGGAACAGTCAGGTGGATGGAGGAGGAGGATCTGAGGGTGCGTGAGGGCGTGGCGACGTGGAGGAGGTCCGACAGGTAGGGAGGGGCAAGGTTGTGGATTGACTTGAACGTTAGGAGAAGGATTTTGAAGTCGATTCTGTGTTTTATTGGAAGCCAGTGGAGCTGTTGTAGGACAGGGGTGATGTGGTTGATGGATGGGGTCCTTGAGATGATGCGGGCAGCTGAATTCTGGACTAACTGGAGTTTGTGGAGGAATTTGTGAATGACACCGGAGAGGAGAGAGTTACAGTAATCAAGGCGAGAAGTGACGAGGCTATGCACAAGAATAAAAGTGGTGTGGGGGGTGAGGGAGGGGCGGAGGCGGTTGATGTTGCGCAGGTGGAAATAAGCGGACCGGGTAATGTTGTTGATATGAGAATGAAAAGATAGGGTACTGTCGAGGATGACACCCAGACTCTTGACCTGTGGGGAGGGGGAAATAGTGGAGTTGTCAATGAGTATAGGGAAACTGTCGGTTTTGGATAGTGTTGATTTAGAACCAATGAGGAGGACCTCGGTTTTGTCACTGTTTAGTTTGAGGAAGTTGGAAGAGAACCAGGATTTGATATCGGTTAGGCAGTCAGCGAGGGACGAAGGTGGGAGGGTGGAGGTGGGCTTACTGGAGAGGTAGAGCTGGGTGTCATCCGCGTAGCAGTGAAAGCTAATGTTGTACTTACGGAAGATGTTGCAGAGGGGGAGAAGATAGATGATGAAAAGGAGGGGCCCCAGGACAGAGCCCTGGGGCACACCTGAAGTGACAGGGGAAGGCTGGGATGTGAAAGATTTAAGTTGAATGAACTGAGTGCGGCCTGTGAGGTAGGAAGTGAACCAGTTTAGAGGAGTGTGGGTGATGCTGATGGCGGGAAGTCTATTGAGGAGGGTGGGGTGGCTGATGGTGTCGAAGGCCGCACTCAGGTCAAGGAGGATGAGGATAGTGAGTAAACCAGAATCAGCTGCCATGAGGAGGTCGTTGGTTATTTTTACAATTGCAGTTTCGGTGCTATGGAGGGGACGGAAGCCAGACTGGAATTGTTCATACAGGTTGTTAAGTGATAAATGGTGCTGGAGTTGTGCAGCGACGATTTTCTCGAGGATCTTGGAAATAAAGGGCAGGTTTGAGATAGGACGGAAATTATTGAAGTTGGTAGGGTCTGCACCAGGTTTTTTCAGGATTGGGGTTATTGCAGCAATTTTGAATGATGAAGGAACTGTTCCAGTGGTGAGAGAGGAGTGGATGATGGCAGAAATGAGGGGGACCAGAGAAGGGAGGCAGGATTTAACCAGGACTGTCGGGAGGGGGTCCAGTTGACATGTGGTGGTGGTCCTTCCTTCAATTTTCTGACGTTTTCAATAGCTTGCCTTAAAAAATCAGAAGGTAAAACAGTGTTTTCACAAAAATCCGCTTTTAGCTGTATCTCAGCCAGAAACAGTAATTTTCAACCTGAAACACAGGTAAGTGGTTTGGTGAGTCCAATAATGAAATGAGTCACTCAAATCAACTATATAGACTCCTTCCTTCAATCTTCTGACGTTTTCAATAGCTTGCCTTAAAAAATCAGAAGGTAAAACAGTGTTTTCACAAAAATCCGCTTTTAGCTGTATCTTAGCCAGAAACAGTCATTTTCAACCTGAAACACAGGTAAGTGGTTTGGTGAGTCCAATAATCAAATGAGTCGCTCAAATCAACTATATAGACTCCCTCCTTCAATTTTCTGACGTTTTCAATAACTTGCCTTAAAAAATCAGAAGGTAAAACAGTGTTTTCACAGAAATCCACTTTTTAGCTTTATCTCAGCCAGAAACGATCATTTTGAACCTGAAACACAGGTAAGTGGTTTGGTGAGTCCAATAATGAAAGGAGTCACTCAAATCAACTATATGGACTCCTTCCTTCAATCTTCTGACGTTTTCAATAGCTTGCTCTAAAAAATCAGAAGGTAAAACAGTGTTTTTACAAAAATCCGCTTTTAGCTGTATCTCAGCCAGAAACAGTCATTTTCAACCTGAAACACAGGTAAGTGGTTTGGTGAGTATAATAATGAAATGAGTCACTCAAATCAACTATATAGACTCCCTCCTTCAATTTTCTGACGTTTTCAATAGCTTGCCTTAAAAAATCATAAGGTAAAAGAGTGTTTTCACAGAGATCCGCTTTTAGCTGTATCTCAGCCAGAAACGATCATTTTGAACCTGAAACACATGTGAGTGGTTTGGTGAGTCCAATAACGAAAGGAGTCACTCAAATCATCTATATGGACTCATTCCTTCAATATTCTGACGTTTTCAATAGCTTGCCTTAAAAAATCAGAAGGTAAAACAGTGTTTTTACAAAAATCCGCTTTTAGCTGTATCTCAGCCAGAAACAGTCATTTTGAACCTTAAACACAGGTAAGTGGTTTGGTGAGTCCAATAATGAAATGAGTCACTCAAATCAACTATATAGACTCCCTCCTTCAATTTTCTGATGTTTTCAATAACTTGCCTTAAAAAATCAGAAGGTAAAACAGTGTTTTCACAGAAATCCACTTTTTAGCTTTATCTCAGCCAGAAACGATCATTTTGAACCTGAAACACAGGTAAGTGGTTTGGTGAGTCCAATAATGAAAGGAGTCACTCAAATCAACTATATGGACTCCTTCCTTCAATCTTCTGACGTTTTCAATAGCTTGCCTTAAAAAATCAGAAGGTAAAACAGTGTTTTTACAAAAATCCGCTTTTAGCTGTATCTCAGCCAGAAACAGTCATTTTCAACCTGAAACACAGGTAAGTGGTTTGGTGAGTATAATAATGAAATGAGTCACTCAAATCAACTATATAGACTCCCTCCTTCAATTTTCTGACGTTTTCAATAGCTTGCCTTAAAAAATCAGAAGGTAAAACAGTGTTTTCACAAAAATCCGCCTTTAGCTGTATCTCAACCAGAAACAGTCATTTTCAACCTGAAACACAGTGGTTTGGTGAGTCGAATAATGAAATGAGTCACTCAAATCAACTATATAGACTCCTTCCTTCAATTTTCTGACGTTTTCAATAGCTTGCCTTAAAAAATCAGAAGGTAAAACAGTGTTTTCACAGAAATCCACTTTTTAGCTTTATCTCAGCCAGAAACGATCATTTTGAACCTGAAACACAGGTAAGTGGTTTGGTGAGTCCAATAATGAAAGGAGTCACTCAAATCAACTATATAGACTCCTTCCTTCAATTTTCTGACGTTTTCAATAGCTTGCCTTAAAAAATCAGAAGGTAAAACAGTGTTTTCACAAAAATCCGCCTTTAGCTGTATCTCAGCCAGAAACAGTCATTTTCAACCTGAAACACAGTGGTTTGGTGAGTCGAATAATGAAATGAGTCACTCAAATCAACTATATAGACTCCTTCCTTCAATTTTCTGACGTTTTCAATAGCTTGCCTTAAAAAATCAGAAGGTAAAACAGTGTTTTCACAGAAATCCACTTTTTAGCTTTATCTCAGCCAGAAACAATCATTTTGAACCTGAAACACAGGTAAGTGGTTTGGTGAGTCCAATAATGAAAGGAGTCACTCAAATCAACTATATGGACTCCTTCCTTCAATCTTCTGACGTTTTCAATAGCTTGCCTTAAAAAATCAGAAGGTAAAACAGTGTTTTTACAAAAATCCGCTTTTAGCTGTATCTCAGCCAGAAACAGTCATTTTCAACCTGAAACACAGGTAAGTGGTTTGGTGAGTATAATAATGAAATGAGTCACTCAAATCAACTATATAGACTCCCTCCTTCAATTTTCTGACGTTTTCAATAGCTTGCCTTAAAAAATCATAAGGTAAAAGAGTGTTTTCACAGAGATCCGCTTTTAGCTGTATCTCAGCCAGAAACGATCATTTTGAACCTGAAACACATGTAAGTGGTTTGGTGAGTCCAATAACGAAAGGAGTCACTCAAATCATCTATATGGACTCATTCCTTCAATATACTGACGTTTTCAATAGCTTGCCTTAAAAAATCAGAAGGTAAAACAGTGTTTTTACAAAAATCCGCTTTTAGCTGTATCTCAGCCAGAAACAGTCATTTTGAACCTTAAACACAGGTAAGTGGTTTGGTGAGTCCAATAATGAAAGGAGTCACTCAAATCAACTATATAGACTCCTTCCTTCAATTTTCTGACGTTTTCAATAGCTTGCCTTAAAAAATCAGAAGGTAAAACAGTGTTTTCACAAAAATCCGCCTTTAGCTGTATCTCAACCAGAAACAGTCATTTTCAACCTGAAACACAGTGGTTTGGTGAGTCGAATAATGAAATGAGTCACTCAAATCAACTATATAGACTCCTTCCTTCAATTTTCTGACGTTTTCAATAGCTTGCCTTAAAAAATCAGAAGGTAAAACAGTGTTTTCACAGAAATCCACTTTTTAGCTTTATCTCAGCCAGAAACGATCATTTTGAACCTGAAACACAGGTAAGTGGTTTGGTGAGTCCAATAATGAAAGGAGTCACTCAAATCAACTATATAGACTCCTTCCTTCAATTTTCTGACGTTTTCAATAGCTTGCCTTAAAAAATCAGAAGGTAAAACAGTGTTTTTACAAAAATCCGCTTTTAGCTGTATCTCAGCCAGAAACAGTCATTTTCAACCTGAAACACAGGTAAGTGGTTTGGTGAGTATAATAATGAAATGAGTCACTCAAATCAACTATATAGACTCCCTCCTTCAATTTTCTGACGTTTTCAATAGCTTGCCTTAAAAAATCATAAGGTAAAAGAGTGTTTTCACAGAGATCCGCTTTTAGCTGTATCTCAGCCAGAAACGATCATTTTGAACCTGAAACACATGTAAGTGGTTTGGTGAGTCCAATAACGAAAGGAGTCACTCAAATCATCTATATGGACTCATTCCTTCAATATTCTGACGTTTTCAATAGCTTGCCTTAAAAAATCAGAAGGTAAAACAGTGTTTTTACAAAAATCCGCTTTTAGCTGTATCTCAGCCAGAAACAGTCATTTTGAACCTTAAACACAGGTAAGTGGTTTGGTGAGTCCAATAATGAAAGGAGTCACTCAAATCAACTATATAGACTCCTTCCTTCAATTTTCTGACGTTTTCAATAGCTTGCCTTAAAAAATCAGAAGGTAAAACAGTGTTTTCACAAAAATCCGCTTTTAGCTTTATCTCAGCCAAAAACAATCCTTTTGAACCTTAAACACAGGTAAGTGGTTTGGTGAGTCCAATAATGAAAGGAGTCACTCAAATCAACTATATAGACTCCTTCCTTCAATTTTCTGACGTTTTCAATAGCTTGCCTTAAAACATCAGAAGGTAAAACCGTGTTTTCACAAAAATCCGCTTTTAGCTTTATCTCAGCCAGAAACAATCATTTTGAACCTGAAACACAGGTAAGTGGTTTGGTGAGTCCAATAATGAAAGGAGTCACTCAAATCAACTATATAGACTCCTTCCTTCAATTTTCTGACGTTTTTAATAGCTTGCCTTAAAAAATCAGAAGGTAAAAGAGTGTTTTCACAAAAATCCGCTTTTAGCTTTATCTCAGCCAGAAACAATCATTTTGAACCTGAAACACAGGTAAGTGGTTTGGTGAGTCCAATGATGAAAGGAATCACTCAAATCCACTATATAGACTCCTTCCTTCAATTTTCTGACGTTTTCAATAGCTTGCCTTAAAACATCAGAAGGTAAAACAGTGTTTTCACAAAAATCCGCTTTTAGCTTTATCTCAGTCAGAAACGATCATTTTGAACCTGAAACACAGGTAAGTGGTTTGGTGAGTCCAATAATGAAAGGAGTCACTCAAATCAACTATATAGACTCCTTCCTTCAATTTTCTGATGTTTTCAATAGCTTGCCTTAAAAAATCAGAAGGTAAAACAGTGTTTTTACAAAAATCCGCTTTTAGCTGTATCTCAGTCAGAAACAGTCATTTTCAGGCTGAAACACAGGTAAGTTGTTTGGTGAGTCCAATAATGAAAGGAGTCACTCAAATCAACTACATAGACTCCTGCCTTCAATTTTCTGACGTTTTCAATAGCTTGCCTTAAAAAATCATAAGGTAAAACAGTGTTTTCACAAAAATCCGCTTTTAGCTTTATCTCAGCCAGAAAAACGATCATTTTGAACCGTAAACACAGGTAAGTCGTTTGGTGAGTCCAATAATGAAAGGAGTCACTCCAATCAACTATATAGACTCCTTCCTTTAATTTTCTGACGTTTTCAATAGCTTGCCTTAAAAAATCAGAAGGTAAAAGAGTGTTTTCACAAAAAATCCGCTTTTGGCTGTATCTCAGCCAGAAACAGTCATTTTCAACCTGAAACACAGGTAAGTTGTTTGGTGAGTCCAATAATGAAATGAGTCACTCAAATCAACTATATAGACGCCCTCCTTCAATTTTCTGACGTATTCAATAGCTTGCCTTAAAAAATCAGAAGGTCTATCATCCATCCATCCATCGTCTGCCGCTTTATCCGTTCCCGGGTCCCGGGGGCAGCAGCCTCAGCAGAGATGCGCAGACTTCCTTCACCCCAGTCACTTCCTCCAGCTCCTCCGGAGGGAGTCCGAGGCGTTCCCAGGCCAGCCGAGAGACATAGTCTCTCCAGCGTGTCCTGGGTCTGCCCCGGGGTCTCCTCCCGGTGGGATATGCCTAGAACACCTCCCTAGGGAGGCGTCCAGGAGGCATCCGGTACAGATGCCCAAGCCACCTCAGCTGACTCCTCTCAATGTGAAGGAGCAGCGGCTCGACTCCGAGCTCCTCCCGGGTGACCGAACTCCTCACCCTATCTCTAAGGGAGCGTCCAGCCACCCTGCGGAGGAAACTCATCTCGGCCGCTTGTAACCGCGATCTTGTCCCTTCGGTCACTACCCAAAGTTCATGACCATAGGTGAGGGTAGGTGCGTAGATTGACCGGTAAATCGAGAGTTTCGCCTTTCTACTCAGCTCCCTCTTCACCACGACGGTCCGGTACATCGACCGCATAACTGCGGACGCTGCACCGATCCGTCTGTCAATCTCCCGCTCCATCGTTCCCTCACTCGTGAACAAGATCCCGAGATACTTGAACTCCTCCACCTGGGGCAGGACTTCCCCACCCACCCGGAGAAGGCACGCCACCCTTTCCCGGTGGAGAACCATGGCCTCGGTCTTGGAGGTGCTGATTCTCATCCCTGCCGCATCGCACTCGGCCGCAAACCGCCCCAGCGCATGCTGAAGGTCCCGGTTCGATGAAGCCAACAGGACAACATCATCTGCAAAAATCCGAGATGAAATCCTGAGGTTCCCAAACCGGAACCCCTCCGGCCCCTGGCTGCGCCTAGAAATCCTGTCCATCCTGCCGGAGTCCAACATGCACCGGGAACAAGTCTGACTTACTGCCGGCAATGCAAACCAGACTCCTACTCCGATCATACAGAGACCGGACAGCCCTTAATAGAGGGCCCCGGACTCCATACTCACCGAGCACCCCCCACAGAATGGCACGAGGGACACAGTCAAATGCCTTCTCCAGATCCACAAAGCACATGTAGAGTGGTTGGGCAAATTCCCATGAACCCTCGAGCATCATGCGGGGGGTATAGAGCTGGTCCAGTGTTCCGTGACCGGGACGAAAACCGCATTGTTCCTCCTGAATCCGAGGTTCAACTATCGGCCGTAATCTCCTCTCCAGTACCCTGGAGTAGACTTTCCCGGGGAGGCTGAGAAGTGTGATCCCCCTGTAGTTGGAACACACTCTCCGGCCCCCCTTTTTAAACAGAGGGACCACCACCCCGGTTTGCCACTCCAGCGGTACTGTCCCCTTCCTCCATGCGATGTCGCAGAGGCGTGTCAACCAAGACAGCACTACGACATCCAGAGACTTGAGGTACTCAGGGCGAATCTCATCCACCCCCGGTGCCCTGCCACTGAGGAGCTTACGAACTACCTCAGTGACCTCGGCTTGGGTGATGGATGAGCACGCCCCAGAGTCCCCACTCTCCGCTTTCTCAGTGGAAGGCATGTCAGCCGGTTTGAGTAGTTCCTCGAAGTATTCCTTCCACCGTCCGACGATGTCCCCAGTCGAGGTCAACAGCTCCCCACCCGCACCATAAACAGTGGCAGAGTGGCAGAGTACTGCTTCCCCCTTCTGAGGCGCCGAACGGTCCTCCAGAATTTCCTCGAGGCCGACCGAAAGTCTTCCTCCATGGCCTCCCCGAACTCCTCCCAGACCCGGAATTTTGCCTCCAGGATCGCCCGAGCCGCGGCTCGCTTGGCCTCCCGGTACCCCTCTACTGCGTCATGAGTCCCACCGGCCAACATAGCCCGGTAGGACTCCTTCTTCAGTCTGACGGCATCCTGAACTTCCGGTGTCCACCACCGGGTTCTAGGATTGCCGCCACGACAGGCACCGGAGACCTTGCGACCACAACTTCGAGCCGCCGCGTCGACAATGGAGGCAGAGAACATGGTCCACTCGGACTCAATGTCCCCCGCCGCCCCCGGGATCTGAGAGAAGCTCTCCCGGAGGTGGGAGTTGAAGACGTCTCTGACAGAGGGCTCGGCCAGACGTTCCCAACAGACCCTCACAATCCGTTTGGGTCTGCCCGGTCTGTCCAACCTCCTCCTCCGCCAGCGCATCCAACTCACCACCAGGTGGTGATCAGTTGACAGCTGAGCCCCTCTCTTCATCCGAGTGTCCAAGACATGCGGCCGAAGGTCAGATGAAACGACAACAAAGTCGATCATTGACCTCCGGCCTAGGGTGTCCTGGTGCCACGTGCACTGATGGACACCCTTATGCCTGAACATGGTGTTCGTTATGGACAAACTGTGACTAGCACAGAAGTCCAACAACAAAACACCGCTCGGGTTCAGATCGGGGAGGCCGTTCCTCCCAATCACGCCTCTCCAGGTGTCACTGTCATTGCCCACGTGAGCGTTGAAGTCCCCCAGTAGAACAATGGAGTCCCCAGTTGGAGCACTATCAAGTACCCCTCCCAGGGACTCCAAGAAGGCCGGGTACTCCGCACTGCTGTTCGGCCCGTAGGCACAAACAACAGTGAGAGACCTTTCCCCGACCCGAAGGCGCAGGGAAGCGACCCTCTCGTTCACCGGGGTGAACGCCAACACATGGCGGCTGAGCTGGGGGGCTATAACCAAGCCCACACCAGCCCGCCGCCTCTCACCCTGGGCAACTCCAGAGTAGTGGAGGGTCCAGCCCCCTTCAAGGAGCTGGGTTCCAGAGCCCAAGCTATGTGTGGAGGTGAGCCCAACTATCTCTAGCCGGTTTCTCTCAACCTCACGCACAAGCTCCGGCTCCTTCCCCCCCCAGCGAGGTGACATTCCATGTCCCCACTGTGAGGGTTTTAGTCCAGGGATTGGGTCGTCGAGGCACCCCGCCACGACTGCTACCCAGATCACAAGGCACCGGCCTGCCATGGTCCTTCCTATACATTAAAATATGCGTCTCCATCCTGCGACAACGCGCGTTACTTTTCTCTTTCAAAAGCGTTACCGTGGCGACACTAGACGCCAAAAAGTGTGCCCCCACTTCATCTGATTGGTCCATATTTGATAGTTCCTACTTTCTGCCATAACATTCGAATGGTTTGACATAGCAGCCTCACAAGGGGCTTGATGGGATGTGTTTGTTGGAGATCAGTCAAGTAAAGCAAATCAGATCTGATTGTAAGATTACACTAGGGATTTATGGTTTGGAATGGGGCCAATGTTGACAGAGGGGGGCCCCTCTTTAGATATCATTAATTCATGTGGCCAAATCCAAACAGCTTCAGAAAACTCTCAAGGTCAGCCATGAGGTTCAGGTTGTCTGGAGTGGCTGGCCATTAAAAGTAAAGCACTGTGATAAACAAAAAGGAAAAAAGACTTTGCTTGGCCACATGGTGCTCATTAATACATTAGATGATCCAATGAATTCTAATGAGCAATTCAGTGATATATAATAATCTTACATCACAGTTTATGCTGGTAATATATCTGGATAATGAACATATTCAGTGCAGAAAATTTTGTCTAACTATTTATAGAAGAAAAATTTGGACATATGTATATGGTACAGTATGTTGTCAGATGAATAGAAACACATTTCTTTCGCTGAGCAACCGTGGTTTGATATAGCCAGAGAAAAAGGTTTAGAATGACTACCATATTAAAAATAGTTAAACAGTTTTCTAAAAAAAATAATATGGATAAATATGTCTTGTTGTAGGAAAGTCAACTTTGTCCTTTAATATGTAAGTACTGAAGATTGCCACCAGTATAGGCACTAGGGCTGTTCGATTTTGCCCAAAAATAAAATCTCGATTTTTTTCTCTCAAAATCCGATTTTCGATTACGATTACGATTACGATTACGATTATTTTGTGAATTGACAAAAGTTTTTTTATTGCCCCATTCATTTGCCCCGTTGGGCAAGTGCAAACTTTGCTCTTATTAAACCAAAAATGAATGAATAAAGTGCAAAGCTCTGTAAAATAAGTTGAAAAAAAGTTTTAAAAAATATAATAAAATATAAAGTTTTATCTCTGAAAAAAATATCAGCACTTGCAAACAAACAGTAAGTTATATTTCCAATTAAATAAAACAAGACATTTTCTAATTAAACTAAACTTGGTCTTTGCATGCTAAATAATATTTGCAACCCATGAAGGAGGTAGAGGTGTGTAATGTCAGTCATTACATTTGCTATTCATATTTGCAAGTTTTTTGCAAAGAACACGAGCCGGTCTACCGCATATGGCTTGAGGGTTGCCCGGTGGCATGTTACAACCTCTCCGATGGGGCACTTGTCGCGAGAGGTATTTCCATCAATCATTAATATGGTATCAATCATTAATATGTGGTGTAAAAAAAAATAAAAAAAAGTGAAAAATCGATTTTACGAGTTTCACGTTTTAACATCGTTCTAATAATTCTTCATAATTCATAAAGTTCATAATCGCGATTACGATTTAAAATTGATTAATCGAACAGCCCTAATAGGCACCAAGGACCTTGAAACCACGGCAGTATAGGCACCAAGGACCTTGAAACCACAGCTCCAACTGCATTTTCATTAGCTGCCTTGACAATGAAGGTGCGAATCAATGTTCCTGCCTCCCCCACGATGCAGAGCAGTTATGTCAGATTGGAGTTAAAAATCCTCTCTGACACACCATCCAATCCAGTTTACCACTAGATGATGATCAGCTCAGCTTCTCTCTCCACCTGAGTCCCAAACACTAATATAAAGCTGCTCATCGAACCATAGCTTAGGGTGTCCTGATACCACATGCACCTATGGACACATTTATGATAAAACAGTGTACATTATGGACCAACCATGTCCAGAATGAACCATGTTCATCACGAACACAACGTCCATAACATCTACAAAAGGCCAATAAACCACTCTGGTTCAGATCGAAGAAGCAATCCTCCAACTCACGCCCGTCTTGAAAACATTACCCACATGAGCGTTAAAGTCCTTCAGAAAAAATACAAAATCCCCATTAGGTACCCTTAGGTGCTTTTTAACTAGCAGGAGTTCAAGGTAAATCTGCCGCACAGAGGCCTCTAACAGGGCTGTCTCCTCTGCCCCTTCAGCCGGCGTGTCTTCATTACACACATTACACATGCCTAGAGACAACTTCTGTTGTAAAAGATGTTATATAACTAAAATTGAATTGAATTAAAAGAAACCCCTGTCCGACCCGTATATTTGTGTAATATGGCAACAAGACCTAAACCAACTCGGCGGTCCATCCATCGTTCTTTTCTTATAATATCCAACTTCATTAGAATAGAATAGAACAGATAGAATAGAATAGAATAGAATAGAATAGAATAGAATAGAATAGAATAGAATAGAATAGAATAGAATAAAATAATTCATTATTGTCCACCAAAGTGGAAAACATAAAAGCATGGATAAAAGACACGTTTTAAGAGGCAAGATAAAACAAGGGCATAGTAGTTCAATTGAAGGTGCTTAAATGTACTTGCAAGAAAATGTCTCTGGTCCAAATGCTTCAGCGATTCGTGGTCACATTATTTATGTTTACGTGACAGTGCTGAATCTAATTTAGAAATCCCGACCAGCAGAGACCCCCCACCAGGAGGTTCCTGTTAGACAACCTGAGTACCGTTTTTTGCTCTGTTAAGGCTCCCGAAGGCCACTTTTACAGGGTTGTGCCTGTTAATGGAAATCTGCAAAAAAAAAAAAAAACAGTGTGTGTGTGTGTGGCCTTGAATGTCTTAAAAACTATCAAAAGCTTGTTTTTTCTACATAAATCAGAAATTCAGCCTGTTGCCCATGTCTCTAGTTTTACCGTTTCTAACCTCTTTTCTGTGAGGGATTCTGAGGGGCGGGGCTATGATAATGAGGCTCTGTGCTGATTGGCTGCCTGAATGACGTGTAGCAGGAGATTCAATTCCATGGATTTATTTTTTTTGTATTGGACTGTCCTAACTGGCCGCGAATTTAACAGTTTCAGTGTGGACAGAGAGAGTTTAACGGTTTCAGTGTGGACAGAGAGAGTTTAACGGTTTCATTGTGGACAGAGAGCGACGGGAGCAGATTCTGAACGGCTCGTAGAAGTCACATGACACTGGAAGATTCAGCCGGGCGAGGTGTACAGACACTGCAGAATTTGGTTGCTTTACTCCTTCTCTGTGTTGGCAGGGTGAGGGGAGACCACTTTATATATGTTAAAACAAGAAAAAACTTGTTTTTCATAATAGGTCCCCTTTACCTGCGTGAAGCTGGCCCCCCTCCCCACGCAAAATTCAGTGAAAACTCAGTGAAAATATTCGCAATCGTTTGTGCTGCGTTAGTGCTGGTTTGTGCAGAAAGAAATTTTGTTTGTGCTGCTTTAGTTTTGAAGATATAACCGGTTTATGACACTATGGAACTATGGAATATCGACCAATCAAAAGAATGGGCGTAGCCAATTTACACCAATGAAGGTCAACGACTCTAAACCACATCCAATGACACCACCCACGACTCTTTATGTCAATCCATTCAAAAGTTATGGCAGAAAATAGTGACTATCAAATATTGACCAATCAGAAGAAGGGGCGGGGCTTATTCATGCCAATGAAGGTCAAGTACTCAAAACTGAGTCAGATGACACCGCCCACGACTCTTTATGTCAAACCAAAACCAAAAGGGGGGTCTTTTCAGTTCTTTACTAATTTGTAACACATTTATTACATGTGTATAACACAAAGTGGGGGTCTTTTCAGTTATTTAATTTACAATATGTTTATAACATGTTTATAACACAAAGGGGGTCTTTTCAGTTATTTACTAATTTATAACATGTTTATAACACATTTATTACATGTTTATAACACAAAGGGGGGTTCTTTTCAGTTATTTACTAATTTATAACACATTTATTACATGTTTATAACACAAAGGGGGGGGTCTTTTCAGTTATTTACTAATTTATAATATGTTTATAACATGTCTATAACACAAGGGGGGGCTCTTTTCAGTTATTTACTAATTTATAACACATTTATTACATGTGTATAACACAAATGGGGGGGTCTTTTCAATTTACTAATTTACAATATGTTTATAACATGTTTATAACACAAAAGGGTGTCTTTTCAGTTATTTACTCATTTACAATATGTTTATTACATGTTTTATAACACAAAGGGGGTCTTTTCAGTTATTTACTAATTTATAATATGTTTATAACATGTTTATAACACAAAGGGGGGGGTCTTTTCAGTTATTTACTAATTTATTATATATTTATAACATGTCTATAACACAAAGGGGGGGGTCTTTTCAGTTATTTACTCATTTATAACATGTTTTATAACACATTTATTACATGTTTATAACACAAGGGGGGTCTTTTCAGTTATTTACTAATTTATAATATGTTTATTACATGTTTATAACACAAAGGGGGTCTTTTCAGTTATTTACTAATTTATAACACATTTATTACATGTTTATAACACAAAGGCGTGGGTCTTTTCAGTTATTTATTAATTTATAATATGTTTATAACATGTTCATAACACAAAGGGGGGGTCTTTTCAGTTATTTACTAATTTATAACACATTTATTACATGTTTATAACACAAAGAGGGGGGGTCTTTTCAGTTATTTACTAATTTATTATGTTTATAACATGTTTATAACACAAAGGCGGGGGTCTTTTCAGTTCTTTACTAATTTACAATATGTTTATAACATGTTTATAACACAAAGGGGGGTCTTTTCAGTCATTTACTAATTTATAACATGTTTATAACACATTTATTACATGTTTAGCAGGGAAGCAGGGAAACATTTAAAACCTGCAGGGACACCGGCCCTCGAGGACTGGAGTCCGACACCCCTGCCGTACACCATCTTAAAGGGGAATGAAAATAGCCTATCAGCACACACAAACAAAGAAGCACAAACCAAACAAGAACATGTTTATTCTCTTCCCTTTTTTTATCAAAGCACAGATTTACCAACATGGGTAAAATTTACCTCAGTCGTCGCAGTGTATAACGCTGTAAGAAAGTGTCAGGTCATGTTCCCTCCTCTCCACTAGGAAGAGGCACAGGCTCAGGGTATCTGTATTGGTACCTCCCACTTTATAAATAGTCTGAAGATTATTTCCTCCTTTTGTCTCCAAGCACTCACACCTTGACTGAGTGTTTAAGGGTTTTGTCAGGTGTTTGCCATGTGTCATTTGGTTTGACCTCCAATGTAAGTAGTTTATTTATGTTATTTTAGTTAAAGTGTCTCTGACATGAAGAATGGATAGATTTGATCGAATTAGTTAAATGTTATTGAGAATCATGTTTTTGGTTATTGGAGAGATTTGTAGTCATTTAATATGTATTCTTTAAAGAGTGATTTCATGATTTATTTGTCAAGATCATTTAATTTGTTCTTTCTTTATGTTAGAACCATGGCAATCGTCCTGAAACTTCGAAACCTGTTGGCAGACACGGCCCATTCTCCACCTCCTTTATCGGCACCTCCTCCTCCTGTCTTCCCGGCTGAGCCTAACTTCAGCACCTTCCTTCCTCCAGTCGGAAGTCACACCAGAACAATCAATGCAGATTTGCCTTTTGAAGAACTTCCTTATGCGCTTAAATGTGGACCTATGTATTTAACAGCTGTTGTTTTGGTTGCCAGTCAGTACAATGTCTGACAGTGTCAACTCTCCACAGTGGAAGTCACTTTCAAACCAAAAAAAAAAGGACAAATATTACCAGCAGGCCAAGCTGGAGCGACTCTTACATGAGCAGAAGCCCCCAATTGGTCCAGCCAGGACAACTATGTACGTCATTCACACACAGTCACATCACGTCACTTGGGCTGATGAATCACAGCCACAGCAAAGACACATTTTTACATGTGTTGGATTTTAGGGCAAACAAAAGAACAAGAAAAGGAAGAGCAGAGCTCTTCCCAGGGTTGAAAGTGAGACTTCATGTTTTCATCAACAACATTACGTTTGATAATACTGGATCACATTATTAGAGTAGACCCACAGGAAATATATGAATCACATTTTCTTGTGTGTCAGTGTCTACATCTGAAGACACTCGGCAGGTGAAGAGATTGTGTGTGACGCCTCGCCAGACAGAGCATCCCTCCTATCTGACGTATCTGGTGGTGCCTCAACAAACAACATGGCTGTCGCAGACTCAAATCAACGTTCCACCTGTGAACCTGATGAATGACCTGCGTCAGGAGTTTGAGGTCAACTTCGCCTCGACTGCTGTAAATAAAATACAACATTTCTTTCACTATTTATTTGTTTGATTTCTTGTATCTATTCTTCTTCTTTTGCCTGTGTTGTGGGACTACAGATGCAAAATAGCTGTTTGCTAGCTCTGGTGCAATTGTAGAAATTGTGAATTTCCCTGTAAAATAAATATAGAGATCAAACCAAAAAAGTTTTAAAATGATGAAACAAAGAAGAACAGAATGCCCAACCACTTTGAAGCCATGATGGGATTTGAACCCACGCCTCTTCCAAGACTGGAGCCTAAATCCAGCACCTTGGACCGCTCGGCCACACTACCACCAACTGTTGTAGGAAAACAGACTTGTTCACTTCATTTAAGTTTTACTTGTACGCACCAATTCACTACTTCCACCATCTAATCCACCATCCACTCATCCATTCATTAACTTCCACTTCTATTGGATCAGTACTTAAACATGTATTGCAAAATATATTAATATGCAAAATAAGCATTAGATGCAAAAGCAGTGTTTTGTTTTGTTAGAGACTTAAATCAGCAATTGATTTCGACAAAGCTCTTTTGCTCCCAGTGCTCTGATCACATTAGTTAGCAGATACTTTCATCCAGTTATTTACAACAGAAGAAAACAATCAACCCACAGTAAACATGTGGTATACATTATTAACCATTTTTCTGCAAACACACATTTCATTCTGACTTCAAAGTATCTCTCAAGGCTTCCTGCAACAGTCAGAATTTGAATCACTGGTTAAGTATTCAATGTAAACTGGTGTTCAGCTTCATTAAGGAGAGGAGACAGAAATAAACTGGGGGTATGTT
The DNA here is from genome assembly GCF_033807715.1 of Cololabis saira. Taxonomy (NCBI): domain Eukaryota; kingdom Metazoa; phylum Chordata; class Actinopteri; order Beloniformes; family Belonidae; genus Cololabis; species Cololabis saira. Next base: position 87,764 of record NC_084590.1, on the reverse strand, counting down.
GAACAAATGCTACTTTTGAGCAGGTTTTCTTCACTGAGTCGGTAACAGACTCCAAGTATGAGTTAGCTCACTTTCTGAAACAGACTCAACTGAGCCCTCTTGCCCGGGTTGAAGAAATGTCGCTTTGTGTTTCCCTGAGTTCAGGTTCAGCATAAATAGTGGGGCGGCTAAGCACTGTGAATACCTAGAATCGTGCCCATTTGTGATAAAAGCACCAAACTTGGCATATATGTTGACAAATGTATTACAGTAAGAACAATTCTGGATATTGGGCCAATGGAAATACGCCCCCTAGTGGCCATAGCACCGCACCACATCCTCAACTGGCCCAACCTCGCCCTATCTTCACTAAAATCTATGTAGAGCCTATGTGCTTTGGGATATGACCTGCTATTTAGGTGTGGTAAATGGTTACATGTTGCTCAGCTGACTAAGAGTCAATTTTAATGCAATAAGCAGACTTGTTCAGGCTTTATTGGCTGTCTAATTGTAAATTTATTTCAGGCGAGGACAATTCTTCATTTTTGCTGTGTGTTGGTCATATCAGAGTATTGTGTACCACCTAGATAATTTGTGACTACTTCAACAATCTCACAAGTGTTGCTGATCTTCAGGTAAAATTATATGATTGTAAGTCATGTCATTGTGGAACAGCATTTAATTTAATTTGGCCTTGTATTTTAGGCAGATTTCTCACCATAAAAAGCCTAAGGATTTCCGAGGCTGCATTGGATTTCTATTACAAATATGAATTTGTTTTTGTTGTCAGTATGTTTTGCCCTCAGCAAGACCCTCCATATATTTCTTTTCTGATATGACACTGTATGACACTCTGTGAATTTACATATTTTATCCAACACTTTTTTGTGTATCTGCACGAGACACCATGGAAGTTTAGCAGGGAGTGACTTTTAAGCATGCGGTCTCATCAACCCTCTTCTGGGTAACCCACAAAGTAGTGTCACAGTGCATATAATAGGGTCTGACAGCTGTCATAGCTTTAAACAAAACAAAATAAAATAAAATAAAATACTCGCACACATTCTAAATGAGTAAATCATGTGAGCTAGATTTCTAGCTAGCTAAAAAAATGTTAACTTTCTGGCTAGCTAGATTAGGTAACTAGGTTAGCAAGTCAAATCATAGCCTAAAGATTCCATTTGACAGAGTAGTTTTAGTGGTACAGAGATGTTCAACATTTTATCAGAACTGTGACTTATATACTACATTTTAGTAACCCAACATTTTGAACACCATAGGTTTTGGCTTAAGGAAGAAAAGCAATGCATCCTGTTGGGTGAATGAAGACCTGTGGATCAGGTGAGTGAACATAGCTTTCAAGCTAGTTAAATTAGTCTAAGATAGCTAAATTGTTTTTCTACAAAATATTACTTCTGTCCATTTCTGAATCTGTGACACTTGTATTTCAGATGCCATAATGATGGTGGAAACTGATTGACTACCAGTATGTCACAAAAGTTTGTGCTAAAGGACGCAGGGTGTCCAACAACCAATATAAACTGGGCTTTGTGTGTTATCTGTCAAAAAGACAGTAAAGAGAAGCTGACTGATCCAACACTAACTAAGAGGAAGCATACAGGGAGTGCATACACATCTTTAGCTGAAGATCTCCTAAGACTGAGTGAATTAAATGCACTGCCAAAAGGGATCCTGATAGAGAAACTGGATCAGGGAAAGGGGTTTGAAGAAGCTCTTGTTGAAAACAATGCATGGTGGCATCAGTCATGCAGACTGGCCTACAACAAGACTAAAGTTCAACGGGCTGAGAAGAGAGCTATGAACAAATCTATTACAGATGACAATGACACCACTAGTACAGATGACAATGACACCACTAGTACAGATGACAATGACACCACTAGTACAGATGACAATGACACCACTAGTACAGATGACAATGACACCACTAGTACAGATGACAATGACACCACTGCAGTCCCAAGTAAACAGAGAAAGGGACGTTCAAGCACTGAACACCAAGCTCCAGAACTTTGTTTTTTCTGTTGCAAACCAGCTGCCACAGATAGTTTACATGAAGCAGTAACATTTCAACTGGACCAGCAAGTTAGGACATGTGCAGAACTCTTGCAAGACACAGAATTGCTGGCTCGTCTAAGCCCAGGAGATATGATTGCGCTTGAAGCAAAATATCACACTAAGTGTTTGGTGGGCCTCTACAACCGTGTTAGAAAACCCAAAACCGAAGAAAAGCAGCAAAGTGGGAGAACTGTTGAGGAAACAATGTTATCAGGAATTGCTTTTGCTGAGGTTGTGATGTACATTGAGGAGTCTCTTTTAGATGAGGGCATTGCACCAGTTTTCAGGCTAGCTGATCCAGCTGACATGTACATGGCAAGGATGGAGCAGCTTGGCATTAGGCTTGCATCTAAAGTTCACACCACAAAATTAAAGGAAATACTTTTGGCTCAGATCCCAAACCTGAAAGCTCTGTCCCAAGGCCGGGATGTGCTTCTTGCATTCAATGATGACATTGGTGCAGCCCTGGCTAAGGCATGCGAATGGAGCAGTGACCGTGATGCTGTCTGCCTGGGTCGTGCTGCAAACATTGTGCGCCGCCACATGTTTGACGTGGAACCCTTCACTGGATTCCATGAAAGCTGCCAAAGAGATTCTGTGCCAAACTCACTGCTGGCCCTGGTAAATATGATCCTTGAAGGTCCAACCATAAAAGACCAGAGTGCATGTCCAGCAAAGTCAGCAGCCTTAACCATTGCACAACTGCTTAAGTTTAATAGTATCAAGCACAGGCGCCGCGAAGGATCCACATCTGCCAACGTCAGACACAATGCCACTCAGGAGACACCTGTTCCCATGTACTGTATATAGGCCTGATGATCCATGCTCAAACAAGGAAGATGGAGCTTGTGGAACGGCTTTCAAATTTGGGTCTCAGTATAACATATGACCGTGTGCTTTGTCTGTTAGCCCAACTTGGAGAAAGGGTCATACAGCAGTACCACAAAGAACAGGTGGTCTGCCCTCCTAAGATGCGTGGTGGCGTCTTCACAACTGCTGCGGCTGATAATATTGACCATAACCCTAGCTCCACAACCTCAAAGGACTCCTTTCATGGCACAGGTATCTCGCTCTTTCAACACCCTTCCTTTGCAGGTCAAGGAGTGGACCGCAGTATTGCAATTGTTGGAGGCTCTGCAGGGAAGAAGACCGTGGGTCATCTGCCAAGCTTTTACACAGACATCAGAATCAGAATCAGAATCAGAATACTTTATTAATCCCAAAGGGCAATTCATTTATACAGTCGGCCTGTCCATAGCAGCAACACACAATACACAAAACGGGCAACATCCACGACCACATCAGCAGCAACAACCACAACCAGTGACAGCACAGCAGAGCAGAATGCAAATACTTTATGGTTCACAGTCGTTCATAGCAAGAAAACTTAAGTTTCATTTTGCATTTAGCAGCCTTATGGCAGACGGAACAAAGGAATCCGCATAGCGGTTAGTTTTCCGCACCGGCACATAATACCGCCGACCTGAGGGCATAATTGCAAAGTGGTTGGCCAGAGCATGATCAGGGTGGGAGAGTATCCTGTCTGCTTTCTGCACCACCCGTGCTTTCCAAAGAGAGCAGAGGTCCTTCAGCTGGACTCCAGTAATTTTTGAGCAAACCCTAACGATGTCGTTCAGACACTTCTTGTCTTTCATGGATAGACCACCAAACCAACATATAAAAGAAAATGTTAAAAGACTTTCAATAAAAGTTTGATAAAAAGTACACAAGATGTTTCTGCTGATACCAAAAGAGTTGAGTTTCCTCAGCAGATAGATCCTTTGATTTGCTCGCTTTACAATGCCATCAGTGTTTTCATTGAATTTCAATTTTGAGTCGAACACAGTGCCCAAGTATTTGTACGTTTGTACTATTTGTACCTCTTCATTGTGGATAGTGCTCGGTTTGGGGTCGACACTGGATTTCCTGAAATCTATGATAATTTCTTTGATTTTTGCTACGTTTAGGTCGAGGGAGCTATCTTTACACCATTTGATAAATTCGGGGAGGGCACAACTGTGATTTGATTGGTGGCCCTGAAGAAGAGACAGTAAGACTGTGTCGTCTGAAACTTGACAAGACAGCTGTTTTCTTGAGAGGATCTGCAACTGTCTGTGTAAAGAATAAAAAGCAGGGGGGAAAGGACACAGCCCTGGGGGGAGCCTGTGTTTGACAGTAGGGCAGAGGACATGCGTCCATTCACAAAGACCTGCTGCAGTCTGTTTGTTAAAAAGTTTAAAATCATCAATAAAATCTGATCCGGTAGCATAAAATGAGAGGATAACCTTTCAACTAAAATGTGAGGCCGCATCTTGTTAAAAGCAGAGCTAAAATCAGCAAATAAAAGTCTGGCATGGGATTTAGGTTTTTCGAGGTGCTTGTACAATGTATCTAAAATGAAAAGCTTCGCATCCTCCACACCTCTACCTGCCCGATAGGCAAACTGTAATGGGTCCAGTTTGTCAGAAGTTAATGAAATGATTTCTTCTTTCAGGATTTTTTCGAAGATTTTCATTACCAACGAGGTCAGTGCTATTGGCCTGTATTCATTTAGTTCCTTGGGTTTTTTTGATTTGGGGATAGGAATTATCGTTGATTTTTTCCATGCAGTAGGTATATGACCACTATTTGCACACATCTGAAAGATGGTTGTGAAAATTTCTCCAAGCTGGTCAGCGCAGTGGCGCAATGTGCGTCCACATATGGCGTCAGGTCCAGCAGCCTTCCCTATTTTTGTTTTTTTAAACAGGGTTATGACCTGATTCTGGGATATTGAAATTTCATTTAGAGGTGTCAGTGACTCTCTTAGCTTAGGGACATCCTCTGACAGGGGCCTTTCAAATCTGGCAAAAAACCGGTTAAAAGCATCTGGTAGGTCAGCATCATCCACACCTTTTATCCTGGTGAGTTGTCTGGTTTCACTGGTGGGCTGGTTAATGGCTGCCATAGATTTGATGCCTCGCCAGGCTGCCCTTAGGTCCCCGCTACTGTATTGATTTTCAATTTTCCTTCTGTACTGTATTTTTGCCTTCTTTATTTCATTTTTTACTTCTCTGGATACTGCTTTCTTTTCCATGGGGTTCCCACAACAAAAGGTCTTTTTCTTTTTGTTGATTACACTTTTCAGCTCTTTGGTTACCCATGGTTTGTTGTTTGGATAAATACACACCTTTTTTGTTGGGATAACTGTATCTACACAGAAATGTATGTAAGCAGACACTGTATCGGTCAGTTCATCAATGTCTCTACAAGCATCATAAAAACATTGCCAGTCTGTACATTCCAAGCACCCCTGGAGGGAGGATATACTGTCGTCCGACCAGATTTTTACAGTCTTCTCCTCCCGATCCAGACGCCTGAAGGCGGGTATATACATCGGCATTAGGAACACGCTGTTATGGTAAGAAGCGCCAAGAGATGGCATGGGCATGGATCTGTATGCTCCATTTACTGATCCATAACAAAGATCAATGACGGTGTTCTTCTGTGTGGTAGCACAGGTTACATACTGTTCATAAGATCTCAAGGTTTTATCTAAAACACAGTGATTAAAATCTCCCAAGATGAATTTGGGGGCCTCTGGACAGATGTCATCCAGTCTCTGAGTGACGTCAGCGATCAGCTGAGCGGCAGCTGACGCGTTGGCTCGCGGATGTATGTACACCAGCGTGTAAAACAGCTGTTGAAACTCGCGAGGTAAATAAAACGGACGGAGAGACACTGACAGCAGTTCAATGTCTGGAGTGCATATGCGTTCTCTAACCACAACAGTATTACAGTACCTTTTGTTCACATAGAGACACACTCCTCCACCGCGACTTTTCCTGGTTATCTCCGGGTCTCGGTCCAGACGAATTGGGCTTCCAAACCCATTTATGTTCAGGTCCTCGTCCCGATCCATCTCGCCCAGCCATGTTTCCGTAAGGGCGAGAAGACAAGTGTCTTTGATGCCGGGTTTCCACTTAACCCATGCCTCCAGCTCATCCGTCTTGTGTCTGAGAGACTGGACATTTGACAGCAGGATTGTAGGAAGGGGAGGCAGTCTGCGGCGGTTGTCAAGCCTGAGATGTTTTAGTCTCCGACGTAGTCCTCCTCTTCTCCCTCTTTTCCGATTCCGATTCCTGCTTCTGGTGTTCAGTCTGCAGAGCTCAGCTGGGATGTCCGCTGGTATATCACCGGCAGTTGATGTCCGTAAAGAGAGTAGAAAGTCACGGCTGAGAAGAATTCTCCCCAACTTGCCGTGTTCATCCACGTCATCCACGCCATGACAGGTGGAGAAGTTTAGCTGCAGCGTTATCACGCTCAAGATCGCAGCCAAGTGAATAAAAGTTTTCACAGACCACATCGCTGGGTCACTGGCAAGTTCACTCACACGCAGACGTTAAAATAAATAAGATCAATAAAACAAGAACATTAAAAACAATCAATAAGCACGGACAGGTAGACATCCCACCTGTTGTCAGTAGCACCACGAAGTCACCTGTACCACCTGGCACAGTGGGATCTTTGAGCAGGGAGAACTCTGAGCAGAACATCAAGGAAGAATACTGCTGGTTAGAAAATGTACGCAACATCCTCGTACTTCCAAGTGAAGATGAGAAGAGTGTGGACAACATGTCCTGGGCTGCATACCATGCAAGTCACCAGCCTGCGGGAGGAAACATCATATGCCCGAGTGCCCTACTCTGTTCCAAGAGAGTGCCCACACCATGGCAATGATAAAACACGCATTGGATATGGTAAGACAGGCTGTTCAACATCTGAATGTCGGGCAGACACCGGTTGTCGTGTTTGATCAACCCTTGTATGCGATTGTCAAGCAGATACAGTGGAAGTGGCCAGAGGTGTATGGGGAAGACAAGATTGTTATGATGTTTGGTGGTCTCCATATCGAGATGGTAGCTCTCAGGACTCTGGGTGATTGGCTGAAAGGTAGTGGTTGGGTTGAAGCACTGGTACAAGCAGGGATCACAACAGCAGGCACTGCCGACTCCTTCTTGCGTGCAGCACATGTCACTCGCACCCGACGAGCCCACCAAGTTACAGTGGCTGCATTATACATCCTGCAACATCGGGCCTACAACAACCGTGACACAGATACAGAAGATCAGCCTTTGACGTTTGAAGAATGGTCTCAAAAGAGGGGTGAAAGCACCCCTCAGTTCCAGTACTGGGCAACAGTCATGGAGTTGGAGCTGTGTTTACTGGTCTATGTGCGATCCCTTCATCAGTCTTCTTTCAGCATGTACCTCGATGCTTTGACAGAACTGGTCCCCTGGTTCTTTGCTCTGGACCACACCAACTATGCTCGGTGGATTCCAGTTCATCTCCATGACATGTCTGAACTACCAACAAGACACCCAGATGTTTACAGAGAATTTGATGCAGGGAAGTTCACCATTCAGAAGACCAACCGGGCCTTCTCAGCAATTCCTATCGACCAAGCACATGAGCAGAACAATGCTTGCATCAAGAGCGATGGAGGGGCAGTAGGACTTACTGACAACCCTTGTGCCCTTCGCCGGTGGATGGTATCTGGCCCGGAGGTTGCCGCAGTGATTGAAGACTTTGAACATGCAAACAAGCTCATGGAAAGAAGAGATGAGGTCCTCCACCATGACCAATCAGCAAGTGTTCAGAAAGCCTTTAGAAAGACGTTTGCTCCCTCATCGATGTCTTTGAAGAACTGGGCAATCCATTTGAAGAGGAGAGCAAAGACCTGCTTGTACTTGATAGTAAAGAAATTGCTGATCCAATGGCAGTGGAGACTGTGAAGAATGCCCACAAGATTGGCCAAAAGCAGTTTCAGGCCTTCACAAAAGAACGTATTGTGGATAGAACGAAGCCATTGGATGACACAATCCCCTGTAACAGGTTGACACTGTTTGTTGGCTCAACAAAAAAGCTAGCAAGTAAGCAGAAGCAGCAGCTAAACTTATTGAAAAGTGATGTGCAGCTGTTCTCCCGACTCTACATAAGCTGCCAAACAAGAGATGGAAATCTGGAAGACTTCTTTGAGCATGAGAACCAAGCATGGCCACCAGCACTCTCCAATGGAGGAAGATTACGACTTGGGGCCAAGAGTGACCTTCTAACGTGCCTGGAGGACCTGTCTCCAGCGCAGACTAAAGCTCCTGATGTTACCTGTGTAGTTCTTGATGGAGCTGTCATCGTTCAAATGCTGAAGCCAGGAGGTGCCAAGACATTTGATGAGTATGCCCAACATATATTCATCCCATATATCACTTCTCAGCTGTGCAGTGTGGCACGCATTGACCTTGTTTGGGATACTTACAAAGAAGACTCCCTAAAAGGCACAGCAAGAGCCAAGCATGGAAAGGGTATAAGGAGACGTGTGGTTTGGAAGACTGCCATCCCAGGAAACTGGCAGAACTTTATGCGGGTTGACAGCAACAAGACAGAACTATTCAGTTACTTGTCCAAGGCCCTTGTTCAGATGTTCTGTGAGGAAGACAAGGCAGTTGTTGTCACTGATGGGCAGGATGTGCTTAGCACACAAATACTTCAGGATCTCCACACCCTGGCCCCATGCAGCCATGAAGAAGCAGATAGTCGTATGCTACTGCATGTTTCACAGGCGGCACAGCATGGACACCAAAAGGTTCTGATTCGGACTGTAGACACTGATGTTGTGGTCTTGGCTGTGTTTGCCATAAGCCAGCTACCATCTAGATGTGAACTGTGGCCAGCATTTGGAACAGGCAAGAGCTTTCGCTACCTAGCAGCCCACCAAATGGCTACATGTCTTGGACCAGAGATGTCACGTGCACTTCCAATGTTCCATGCTTTGACGGGCTGTGACACCGTATCCAGCTTTGCAGGACATGGAAAGAAGACCGCCTGGTCTACATGGAAGTCACAGCCAGCACTGACAAATGCACTACTGATGCTGGGAAATGGACCAAAGGTGATCACCGATGATGCTATGAACATTATTGAGAGGTTTGTCGTACTTCTCTTTGACCGAACCAGCACCTGCGACAAGGTGAATGATGCAAGGAGGAAGCTCTTCCCATGGAAAAACTCAGTGGAACAAATCCCACCTACCCGAGCGGCTCTGATGGAGCATGTCAAGAGAGCTGTGTACCAGGGTGGTCACATCTGGGGAAAGACACTGCTTCCAGACCCTGTCTTGCCATCGCCAACTGATTGGGGATTGGGCTTATATGAGCCCCACTGGACAACACTTCCACAAGCTTCAAAAATCTGCCATGAACTCATCTCATGTGGCTGTAAGAGTGGTTGCACAACGCGCTGCACATGCAAGAAGGCTGCTCTCCGGTGCACAGGCCTCTGCGTCTGTGAAGGAGAATGTGAGACCTAACCAAATCTATGCTTGAGCCAAATGAAGCCAAATAAAAATAAATTCTATTCCACAATGACATGACTTTGATTCATATAATTTTACCTAAAGATCTGCAACACCTGTGAGATTGTTGAAGTGAAAAATATTGTTGAAGTAGTCACAAATTATCTAGGTGGTACACAATACTCTGATATGACCAACACACAGCAAAAATGAAGAATTGTCCTCACCTGAAATACATTTACAATTAGACAGCCAATAAAGCCTGATCAAGTCTGCTTATTGCATTAAAATTGACTCTTAGTCAGCTGAGCAACATGTAACCATTTACCACACCTAAATAGCAGGTCATATCCCAAAGCACATAGGCTCTACATAGATTTTAGTGAATATAGGGCGAGGTTGGGCCAGTTGAGGATGTGATGCGGTGCTATGGCCACTAGGGGGCGTATTTCCATTGGCCCAATATCCAGAATTGTTCTTTTTTTTTTTTCTTTTTTTTCTGCACACATATTAATGATTGATACCATGACGGTAGAAACCAAAAGCATACACATGTGCATTATTACTATATTTAATATATATACATATATATACGCATACATATGCGTACACATACATAAATATACACATACAAACCCAGTGATTTTTTTTTTTTTTTTTTTTTTGGGGGGGGGGTGACGACATCCACTGCCAATCCAGGAAGCAGGAACACATGGAAACTCACGCACTGGAAATCTGCAACAAAAAACCACAAACAAAACACGAAACCGGCACGGAGCCAACCAAAACAACAACAACAATCGACCTAAATCTTGAGATCTGATCGCAGTCTGAGCTAAGCTACCGCTACCGCTACCTAACCCCAAAAACTAGAGAGCCAGCATGCAGGTGAACAAGCCAGTGTGTATGTCTATGTGTGTGTGTGTGTGTGTGTGTGTATGTATATGATCATGCGTGTGTGTGTGTGTGTGTGTGTGTGTGTGTGTGTGTGTGTGTGTGTATGTATATGTTTGTGTGGCTGTGTATGTTTGTGTATATGCATGTGACTAAGTCGCTATATGTGTCTGTGTGTGTGTGTGTGTGTGTGTGTGTGTGTGTGTGTGTGTGTGTGTGTGTGTGTGTGTGTGTGTGTGTGTGTGTAATAAACCAAACAAAGCTCTACCTGAAGTGTATCTATAGTGGGGCAGGGGGGGGAGCAACCCCGCCACCCGCGAGACCAGAGGCCGACACGGAAGAGCCCGGAACCCAGGCCACCGGCAACCCCACAGAGGGGAGAAGCAGGAGGGAGGCAACCCACCGCCTGCGAGGCCCCCCCCCCCCCCGGCATCGGCCGAGGGGGTCCGCGGGCGGGGCCCCCACAGCGCGGGAAGAAGCAGCCAGGGATCCCGCGGCGGCGGACCGTGACCCAGGCAATCTCCCGGCCACCCGGTCCGGCCGGACACGCGGCCAGGAGGCCCTCACCCTTCAGGCCAACCCCCACCCGGCAGGGGGCCAGCCTGCCCGGAGAGACAGAGCCGCCCCGGCCGCCGACGCGGGCAGGCGCACCCGCCCCCCACGAAAGTGGCCCTCCAAGACCAGAGGGGCGCCCCGCCGCAGAGGCAGCGGGGGGGACCGCTTAAGTTTTGATGTCCTGCCAATGGAGGCTCAAATCCTCCATGGCAGGACCCTTCCATACCGCATTCTCACCGACACAGACACACAATCACGCACCGTTTCCCCCTCCCCGGGGGGGTCCAGCACCGCCAGAAGGCACCCCAGGCTGCACGGCGAGCCCCGCCAGGCCCGGGTACCCCGACCCACCTATCCCAGGCCGGTGAGGGAACGCGGGTGATGTGGGACCCCCTCCCGCCCCTGGTGTTGAGTGCATGTGATTAACGCCATAAAAACAGGGAGGGGGAGGGCCAAGTATCGATTTGACACCGACCCGCCCCCTCCCGAACTACGTGTCCTTGTCAAATGTATTTATTAAGTGTTGAATGTGCAGTGTCTATTTTGCTGTTAAAACCGTGAGGCGGGGAGTGCCGGGCCACGCGGGACAATGCCCCCCACGACCCGGACCCCCCGCCCTTCGACTATGTGCGTATGAATCGTGTAGGGGGGGAAGGAGGGGGAGCGGAGGCCGAAGCCAGGAAGCAGGACCAGCAAAGCCGGCCCTGATAAGACACCCGCGCCCCCCCACCGGCCATCCAGTAGACGGGGGCCGGCCCTCCGAGCCGGGCCAGGGCCCCGCCGTACCTCCACGGGCGCCCCCGGCGCCGCCGGAGCCCCCAGACGGAGGGGGAAACGGTCCAACATCCTCCCATTCATACTGACAACATAAGACATAGACACCTGGGAATGGTGCCGCCCCGCCGCCGCGCCCGCCCGTGCACCCCCCGGTCAGGGGAGGCCCGATCCCCGGACCCGGCCCCACCCCCCCCGAGGCCACCCCGGCGGACACCCCAAGGGTCACGGAGTTCCCACATCCGCAGGGGCACTCGGCCCCCGCCCAGCGACGGAGGACCAAGGCAGCAATGCCCCCCCAGCGCAGACAGCCAACCCCCACCCAGGCAGGGCCGGGCCCTCCGAGTGGGGCCCCCATGTCCACGGCCCAGCACCCCCCGGGAGACCCGGAGACGCCCAAGCCACAGCCCCCCGCCCGAGCCCCCCCCAGCCACCCCCCCCCACCGTATCCAGCTTTGCAGGACATGGAAAGAAGACCGCCTGGTCTACATGGAAGTCACAGCCAGCACTGACAAATGCACTACTGATGCTGGGAAATGGACCAAAGGTGATCACCGATGATGCTATGAACATTATTGAGAGGTTTGTCGTACTTCTCTTTGACCGAACCAGCACCTGCGACAAGGTGAATGATGCAAGGAGGAAGCTCTTCCCATGGAAAAACTCAGTGGAACAAATCCCACCTACCCGAGCGGCTCTGATGGAGCATGTCAAGAGAGCTGTGTACCAGGGTGGTCACATCTGGGGAAAGACACTGCTTCCAGACCCTGTCTTGCCATCGCCAACTGATTGGGGATTGGGCTTATATGAGCCCCACTGGACAACACTTCCACAAGCTTCAAAAATCTGCCATGAACTCATCTCATGTGGCTGTAAGAGTGGTTGCACAACGCGCTGCACATGCAAGAAGGCTGCTCTCCGGTGCACAGGCCTCTGCGTCTGTGAAGGAGAATGTGAGACCTAACCAAATCTATGCTTGAGCCAAATGAAGCCAAATAAAAATAAATTCTATTCCACAATGACATGACTTTGATTCATATAATTTTACCTAAAGATCTGCAACACCTGTGAGATTGTTGAAGTGAAAAATATTGTTGAAGTAGTCACAAATTATCTAGGTGGTACACAATACTCTGATATGACCAACACACAGCAAAAATGAAGAATTGTCCTCACCTGAAATACATTTACAATTAGACAGCCAATAAAGCCTGATCAAGTCTGCTTATTGCATTAAAATTGACTCTTAGTCAGCTGAGCAACATGTAACCATTTACCACACCTAAATAGCAGGTCATATCCCAAAGCACATAGGCTCTACATAGATTTTAGTGAATATAGGGCGAGGTTGGGCCAGTTGAGGATGTGATGCGGTGCTATGGCCACTAGGGGGCGTATTTCCATTGGCCCAATATCCAGAATTGTTCTTTTTTTTTTTCTTTTTTTTCTGCACACATATTAATGATTGATACCATGACGGTAGAAACCAAAAGCATACACATGTGCATTATTACTATATTTAATATATATACATATATACGCATACATATGCGTACACATACATAAATATACACATACAAACCCAGTGATTTTTTTTTTTTTTTTTTTTTTGGGGGGGGGGTGACGACATCCACTGCCAATCCAGGAAGCAGGAACACATGGAAACTCACGCACTGGAAATCTGCAACAAAAAACCACAAACAAAACACGAAACCGGCACGGAGCCAACCAAAACAACAACAACAATCGACCTAAATCTTGAGATCTGATCGCAGTCTGAGCTAAGCTACCGCTACCGCTACCTAACCCCAAAAACTAGAGAGCCAGCATGCAGGTGAACAAGCCAGTGTGTATGTCTATGTGTGTGTGTGTGTGTGTGTGTGTATGTATATGATCATGCGTGTGTGTGTGTGTGTGTGTGTGTGTGTGTGTGTGTGTGTGTGTGTGTGTGTGTGTGTGTGTGTGTGTATGTATATGTTTGTGTGGCTGTGTATGTTTGTGTATATGCATGTGACTAAGTCGCTATATGTGTCTGTGTGTGTGTGTGTGTGTGTGTGTGTGTGTGTGTGTGTGTGTGTGTGTGTGTGTGTGTGTGTGTGTGTGTGTGTGTGTAATAAACCAAACAAAGCTCTACCTGAAGTGTATCTATAGTGGGGCAGGGGGGGGAGCAACCCCGCCACCCGCGAGACCAGAGGCCGACACGGAAGAGCCCGGAACCCAGGCCACCGGCAACCCCACAGAGGGGAGAAGCAGGAGGGAGGCAACCCACCGCCTGCGAGGCCCCCCCCCCCCCCCCGGCATCGGCCGAGGGGGTCCGCGGGCGGGGCCCCCACAGCGCGGGAAGAAGCAGCCAGGGATCCCGCGGCGGCGGACCGTGACCCAGGCAATCTCCCGGCCACCCGGTCCGGCCGGACACGCGGCCAGGAGGCCCTCACCCTTCAGGCCAACCCCCACCCGGCAGGGGGCCAGCCTGCCCGGAGAGACAGAGCCGCCCCGGCCGCCGACGCGGGCAGGCGCACCCGCCCCCCACGAAAGTGGCCCTCCAAGACCAGAGGGGCGCCCCGCCGCAGAGGCAGCGGGGGGGGACCGCTTAAGTTTTGATGTCCTGCCAATGGAGGCTCAAATCCTCCATGGCAGGACCCTTCCATACCGCATTCTCACCGACACAGACACACAATCACGCACCGTTTCCCCCTCCCCGGGGGGGTCCAGCACCGCCAGAAGGCACCCCAGGCTGCACGGCGAGCCCCGCCAGGCCCGGGTACCCCGACCCACCTATCCCAGGCCGGTGAGGGAACGCGGGTGATGTGGGACCCCCTCCCGCCCCTGGTGTTGAGTGCATGTGATTAACGCCATAAAAACAGGGAGGGGGAGGGCCAAGTATCGATTTGACACCGACCCGCCCCCTCCCGAACTACGTGTCCTTGTCAAATGTATTTATTAAGTGTTGAATGTGCAGTGTCTATTTTGCTGTTAAAACCGTGAGGCGGGGAGTGCCGGGCCACGCGGGACAATGCCCCCCACGACCCGGACCCCCCGCCCTTCGACTATGTGCGTATGAATCGTGTAGGGGGGGAAGGAGGGGGAGCGGAGGCCGAAGCCAGGAAGCAGGACCAGCAAAGCCGGCCCTGATAAGACACCCGCGCCCCCCCACCGGCCATCCAGTAGACGGGGGCCGGCCCTCCGAGCCGGGCCAGGGCCCCGCCGTACCTCCACGGGCGCCCCCGGCGCCGCCGGAGCCCCCAGACGGAGGGGGAAACGGTCCAACATCCTCCCATTCATACTGACAACATAAGACATAGACACCTGGGAATGGTGCCGCCCCGCCGCCGCGCCCGCCCGTGCACCCCCCGGTCAGGGGAGGCCCGATCCCCGGACCCGGCCCCACCCCCCCCGAGGCCACCCCGGCGGACACCCCAAGGGTCACGGAGTTCCCACATCCGCAGGGGCACTCGGCCCCCGCCCAGCGACGGAGGACCAAGGCAGCAATGCCCCCCCAGCGCAGACAGCCAACCCCCACCCAGGCAGGGCCGGGCCCTCCGAGTGGGGCCCCCATGTCCACGGCCCAGCACCCCCCGGGAGACCCGGAGACGCCCAAGCCACAGCCCCCCGCCCGAGCCCCCCCCAGCCACCCCCCCCCACCGCCATGAGGCAACCCCCCCCACAGGCCCCCAAGGCCCCCACCGGCCAGGCACAGGGCCCAACCGCCCCCCCCACCGCCCCCCAGGGGCCACCAGAGGCCGGCACCCCAGACCCCCCAAGCCGACCCCCAATCCCAAGGGCTACGAGATCACCACCCCCCGCCCCCACTAGGTAACGAAGCCAATAATCGGGGACCACAGAGAGTGCAATTCAGCCAAATGTTGTTCAGTGGAGGCAGACATTATCTCACTACTAATATGGTCTGATAAAAGATTCCTAAAAGGATTGATACATAAACTGGATTTTTGTTTCCAATTTACTAGAATGGTTTTCTTTGCGATACATGAGGCAGTGAGGACCCGGTGTGTCCAATTAGGTTCTATTTCAATGTCTCCCAGGTGACCTAATATACATACCGTGGGGCACACTGGGATTCTGTAGTTGATCCATGTGGATAAATCCTCACAAATCTCCTTCCAGAACCTCTGTACCGGTGTGCAGAGCCATAAAGCATGCATATAATTATCAGGAGTGTTCTCTGTGCACTGTGAACAGATATTAGAGGTGACAAAGCCCATCTGGAACATCCTTTGTCCAGTATAATGTATTCTATGAAGAACTTTGTACTGTATAAGCTGTAAGTTTGGGTTTTTAGTCATAGTAAACGTATTTAAGCATATTTGTGACCAAGAAAACTGGTCAGTATTAAGAGAGAGTTCCGAGTTTTGATAACAACTTTAAAGTGCTTAGATTCAATAAATCTATTATCTTAGCGGGAAGTTGTAAGTTTAATTGACTAATTCTGTATGTTTTATTTATTATGGCCTTAAGTTGTTGATACTCTAAAAATGTATTCCTGCTAACTCCGTATTGAACAATAAGTGTATTGAAAGGTACAAACTGTCCTCCTACAATTACGTGCTGTAAATACCGTATTCCTTGATCTCTCCATTGAACGAAATTAACCATCTTTTTATCATTTTTCACGATGTCTGGGTTGTTCCATATGGGAGTACGATCACATGGAAAAGGTGAAATTTTAGCTACTTTAAGAAATTCCCACCAAGCTGATAAAGTTGTGCTAATATTAATGCTTTTGAAACATTGATGACGTTTGATACTTTGACTAATAAATGGTAACTCTGAGATTTCTAGTTCGTGCCAAAACACTTGCTCTGAGTCTAGCCATTGACTATCTAAAGGATGATCTTTTGACCATTTTACAATATACTGTAATTTATTGGCAAGGAAGTAATACTGAAAATTAGGTAGCTCTAAACCTCCATATTCTTTAGATTTTTGCAATGTCTTTAAACTAATGCGTGGAGTTTTATTTTTCCACAGAAATTTTGAAACACCTGAGTCCAACGATTTAAACCAGGAAAGAGGGGGTTTGCATGGTATCATTGAGAAAAAATAATTTACTTTTGGTAAAACCATCATTTTAATGGTGGCTATTCTACCCATGAGTGAAATGGGGAGAGAGCTCCATCTGGAAAGATCATCTTCTATTTTCTTTATAAGCTGAACATAATTTAATTTTATTAACTCTGACAGCCCAGGGGAGATGTTTATGCCTAAATATCTAATGTTCCCTGATTGTAATTGAGTATTGGTTATATTCCTAAAATTGCAGTTAACACACAAAACAGTGGATTTAGACCAATTAATAGAATAATCAGACAGAGATGAAAATCCCTCTATAAGTGCGATTGTCTGTGATAGTGAAGATCGTGAGTTCTGGAGGAAGAGGAGTACGTCATCCGCATAAAGACTTATTTTGTGCTCTACTATTTTGCATTGTATACCTTTAATATTTTGATTTTGTCTAATAGCTGCTGCTAAAGGTTCGATAAATATTGCAAATAATGAGGGAGAGAGAGGGCAACCCTGTCTAGTGCCTCTTTGCAAGGTAAAACTTGTAGAGATTTGATCATTTGATCAAATCTTTGATCACATGCCTTGGGAGAGCTGTATAATATTTTTATCCAGTCAATGAAAGATTCACCAAATCCAAATTTATGTAAGGTTGCCAATAGAAACTTCCATTTTACCTTATCAAATGCTTTTTCCGCGTCTAAGGATATAATAGTAGTTTCCTGTTTATTATAGTATAATAAATATAATAATAATTATAATAATCTGCGAATATTAGTAGACGAATGTCTACCTTTAATGAAGCCAGAATTGTTCTTAATACATTTGTCAACATATATGCCAAGTTTGGTGCTTTTATCACAAATGGGCACGATTAACCGCCCCACTAAACCCACTTTGTGAAACAGACGCCATGTGCAGTTTAACAGTCATTCTGCTGTGTTTTATAAAACCTGTCATTCATAAAAGATGAGAGAAATGGGAACAATTGTATGAAATACTACTGTAATAAACCTTCTGTATGGAGGAGTTAGTCTCCAGAATGCTAGTACTCTGGTTTCCTATTTGCGTCTTGTGGTGCCTTAGGTTATCCAGTGTTGTGGATTTCAGCTGTTCCACACTTGAGCACATAAATGCCTTGAATATGGATGCATGCTGCTCCAAAGCATGAATCACATTAAGTGCTTGAACCTACAAAATATTCACAGAGAAAAAGCACAATCAAATGCTTAGAACAATAGCAGTATCAGAGAAGACAGATAACATTTAAGAGCTAACAGTTTGGAAAATGGGCCTATTGCTATAATCCCTATAGTCATATGAGTGGGTACCTTCTACTATCAGTGCCTGTTATGGCAATAGGTCAATTTGCCAAAATGTTGAACTATCCCTTTAAGCATACTAATTACTAGATACTTGATACAATTGACTTCATGTAAAGTCTTAAACATTTGAATGAATATGTGAAAATAAAGCACATTACCTTTGTATTGAGAAATGGTTGCGGTAAATGAAGTACCACTGCATGAAGTCCTTAATGATTAACTTCTTGTCCAACACAACATTTGGATACTGAAGACAACCAGCAGTCTGCAACAGACTTGAATGTTTGTCCATCACTGCATGCAGTTCATCCAGTGTTGCTGCTCACTGGATATCTGGAAGACAATTACCATACATTAAAGTGAAATGCCACAGGTTTCCCATACTGAAAGATAAATATGGAAATAAATCAAACAATTTGAATATTGTCCATGCTATAAAATAGGAAGGAAGGGTTTCATTAAGCTAATGTTCTGAGATGGTGCAAACTGGATTTTAATACAAAGAGGTGGTGCGTTAGATTACAAGTATTCATTATTCATTTAAAAAAAGATGGAACAAATACCTGTGAACAGCTATTTGGTTTAAAAAAGGAATTCAGGGGTGGAACTAGTCAAAATGTTGTTTTAGGGGTTGAGATAGACTATAGATACTATAGACTATAGATAGTTGAGAAAGTTATGTGATAAGACTTTGTGAGCTTTGTTGATTTGACAACACACCTCAAGCAAGAAGGCTCTCATGGTATCATCTGTGATATCCTCAATCCTTGCTTCAACATCAACGCTGGATTTTCCCGTGAGGTGGTCGTAGAGCATTTCCGACAAGAATCGAGGGCCTGGACCACCGTGAACTATTGATGTAGCGATCATCCTCCCAACATGAAAACATTCATGATCTCTGGCAGCTGTTGATATTTTACCATCCATTAGTGCCATTATTAAAATCAGTTTCAAGTCCACATGAAAATGCATACCAGAGTTAATTTCACTAAATCCAGGTGCAGAGCTAAAACCAGATGTTGAATTTCCAGTATGAATTCCAAAATTATTTTCAGAAATGCAATGTACTTAATTTAAGTCTGAAACAATAAAATGTTTACCTGCACAGTCTAACGTGAGAAATTTCCTATCTTCTGGACCATGAAAGATTCTCCTTGATCTAAGGCAGTCCATCAGCAGGGTGAGGAACTCCCGTTTGGGACCACCAGTGTCCACTGCATCCTCTGCTCACCCCTCATCATCACTGAATTTAACAAAATTTTCATGTGATGGGTCATAAGATGATCGCTTAAAGCCTCTGAGGGTTAGGGTTAGATCCATCCCCATCCCATATATTTGCCCTGTTGATGTTGAACCTGCTGTATATTATATATATATTGGTAATATTGGAGGCCAGTTCTGAAACAATGTTTTCAGCACTCAAGCTCAAACCCTGTGGACTGTAAGAGAATATCAGTGTACATGATTTCCAATATTGGAGCCAAAAACAACAATGAGGTACTAACTAGTAATACATCATACCTTTCCTCTGCAGGGTATTCTTGGTGGTCATCTGAGTCAGACTCACTGTCAACAACTATAGGGGCATACACGCTGGTGTAGTTTCTGCAGGGAAACAGTTCATAGACTCAACTGTAAAATGCACGGTTAACTGTTTTTGTTTGTTTGTTTTACAAAGAATGACAAACCAATGACACCTGAATACAGGACCCTGTCCCTGGCCCTGTCCCTGTCCTGGTCATGGGGGGCATTGTCCCGCGTGGCCCGGCACTCCCCGCCTCACGGTTTTAACAACACTGTAGACACTGCACATTCAACATTTAATAAATACATTTAACATATGCCCTACCTGCATGTTACCATTTTATGCACAACTGTTTAAATACCATACAGACTGACAATCAATTTCTACAATATTTAATTAAAAGAGCAACAACAACAAACAACAATAATTAAGGAAATTAAGAAGAATTAAGAAAAAATATAGTTCTATATACACATTTACAATTTATTTACAAGTCTTTCAAACAGAGATAGATATCTCTGGAACCCTCTCATTTACTGCTCTCTCCCTCGCCTCTTCCCTCGCCACTGCCTGCTTTTCCCTCTCGTCCTCTTTCTCTGCCTGCTCCTTCAAGAAGTCCACTAGCTCCTCCTTGGCCATGCCCTCTTCCGTGGTGGCGGGTTGTTCTCTGGGAGGGGCAGAGGACGGGGAGGTGACAACACCACCTGTAGTGGTGAGCAGATTCGCTGCAACTACCAGGGGCCAGGGGACTTATGGAGTGCTGCCCCTGGAGTGCAGCACCCATCTGACCATACAATCACCCCATCCGCCTCCACCCCTTTCCCTGTCGGAGGATCCCTAAGTTCCTAAAAATTAACGTATCAATGAATGCACGCTTGAAGTCCTAAAAGGTTTCCAGTTTGAATGGCTTGAATGGCTATTCATTAATTGCTGAAAAGATACAAAGGTGGGTTACCTTGTATTTCTCCTTCAAATTGTTCCACTTTTTCTGTTTTGGTGTTACAACAAACCCACATTTGTTCACGAAGACTCTGGATGAAGCACACACACACACACACACACACACACACACACACACACACACACACACACACACACACACACACACACAAAGAGGACAATTTAAACATCATATTACATCGTATTATTACATATCAAACACAATTTAACGGAGATATTACAGTGGCTAACACAAGCTGACAGACTATTGAATATGATGTAGTTATGGTATGATAAATAGAAATTTAGTATGAAGGCAATATTGCATTTTGGCAGTACATGCATGCAAGGAATAGTTGAGCGACAGTTGTACACATAAGTTATTATTATTGTTAGTACAAATTAGTAATTTAGTAATTAGTGTCCGCCACAATACGAGAATTGTAAAAAAAACGTACAGCTTTTGTCCGCCAATTTCCATCGCTGTTCGCCAACTGCCGAAATGCATGCTGGTATACTTGTGTTGAGAAATTCATACAAGTTACCGACCGATGCATCCTCGGCAATGTTCCCTCTAAACTGCGCGCGTGCGCAATCGCGCACTGCCCGCATATTCTCAGCGCACAAGAAAGTCTATCCAGTGCTTTAAGTGGGCCGGTACGCGCCGGTACGGAGTACCCCCACTTCTCAATATTAGCCTCTGGCGTACTGGGACTTCTCATGAGCTCAGTTCTCTGTTCTCTCCTTGCGATTTGGCTACAGTGGCGTCGCAACGCGACTGCCCCTCGTGAGACGTTCACTCGCAAAGCCTGATTTATGGTTCCGCGCTAAATCGACGCAAGGCCTACGCCGTAGGGTACGCTGCAACGCGCAACGTACTTGCGCGTCGCCGCGTACCTTACGGCGTAGGCTCTGCGTTGGTGTAACGCGGAACCATAAATCAGTTTACGGAGGTCCCGCGAGTCGAGAGGAGGAGAAGTATTCAAGGATTTGGGGAATACAAGGAGCTGTGGGGATCCCGGACACGAGAAAGTCTGAAGCCTCTGCTAAAAGCTATCCATACCATTGCTGTGTCTACCAGCAGTACTGGAGTTAATGGGGGATGAGGGGAGATGGCACCCCCCCTGAAATAAAAACGGTCCAAATCATCCCCCCCTGAAATAAAAACGGTCCAAATCATCCCCCTGTAAAACTGTCATGCCTCCTTTCCATCCCTTATGTCATTTCATCAATGAATGTGGTTTTACTGCTATTTCAACATTTAGAGTCATCACCAGAAAAATAACACCAGAAAAATAACTTATTTGACAATTTTCACCTGTTTCAAGTAAATTTTCACTTGAAATAAGTAGAAAAATCTGCCAGTGGGACAAGATTTATCTTCTCATTACAAGCAAAAATCTTGTTCCACTAGCAGATTTTTTTACTTATTTCAAGTGAAAATTTACTTGAAACAGGTGAAAATGGTCAATTAAAACAAAATTTTGTCAACATTTCAACTTTTTTCATAAAATTTTTGACTTTTTTTTCCCTCAAAATCTCAACTTTTCTCTGGACATTTTGACTTTTTTTCTCTAAATTTTGACTTTTTTCTCAAAACTTTTTTTCTCGACATTTCGATTTATTTTCTCAAAATTTCGAGAAAAAAGTCGAAATTTTCACCTGTTTCAAGTAGATTTTCACTTAAAATAAGTAGAAAAATCTGCCAGTGGAACAAGACTTTTTTGCTTGTAATGAGAAGATAAATCTTGTCCCAATGGCAGATTTTTCTACTTATTTCAAGTGAAAATTTACTTGAAACAGGTGAAAATTGTTGTTTTTTCCAGTGACGAGTCTTGTTTTAAGTGTAATGAGATACTTAAAAATAAAGCGTGCATATGTGATGTTGCTCACAGTCGTCCTCAGTTTGCTCAGGGAGCTTGTGTGTGTGCCCAGATACATGAAAAATTAGAGGGAACATTGGTTATGACAGAAATCCGCTTTTTGGCTGTTTCTCAGCGAGAAACAGTCATTTTGAACCTGAAACACTGTAAGTGGTTTGGTGAGTCCAATAATGAAATGAGTCTCTCAAATCAACTACATAGACTCCTTTCTCCAATTTTCTGACGTTTTCAATAGCTTGCCTTAAAAAATCAGAAGGTAAATCAATGTTATGACAGAAATCCGCTTTTTGGCAGTTTCTCAGCGAGAAACACTCATTTTGAACCTGAAACACTGTAAGTGGTTTGGTGAGTCCAATAATGAAATGAGTCTCTCAAATCAACTACATAGACTCCTTTCTCCAATTTTCTGACGTTTTCAATAGCTTGCCTTAAAAAATCAGAAGGTAAAACAGTGTTTTCACAGAAATCCGCTTTTTAGCTTTATCTCTGCCAGAAACGATCATTTTGAATCTGAAACACAGGTAAGTGGTTTGGTGAGTCCAATAATGAAATGAGTCACTCAAATCAACTATATAGACTCCCTCCTTCAATTTTCTGACGTTTTCAATAGCTTGCCTTAAAAAATCAGAAGTTAAAACAGTGTTTTCACAGAAATCCGCTTTTTAGCTTTATCTCAGCCAGAAATGATAATTTTGAACCTGAAACACAGGTAAGTGGTTTGGTGATTCCAATAATGAAAGGAGTCACTCAAATCAACTATATAGACTCCTTCCTTCAATCTTCTGACGTTTTCAATAGCTGGCCATAAAAAATCAGAAGGTAAAACAGTGTTTTCACAAAAATCCGCTTTTAGCTGTATCTCAGCCAGAAACAGTCATTTTCAACCTGAAACACAGAAAGTGGTTTGGTGAGTCCAATAATGAAAGGAGTCACTCTTTCAATAGCTTGCCTTAAAAAATCAGAAGGTAAAACGAAAGTTACGCCTGTAACTACGGTTCTATGAGTCCCGGATGACCGCCAGGCGGTGCTGTAAGCACTGGATATCTTCCCTCGCGCATGCGCAATGTCGAGTACAATACCAACAATGTCACGTCACCCGTGACCCCTGCATGACCCCCGGAAGGGTATATCTTCCGGCGTCAGCATGGGATCTTCTCCTAGAATCTTCTCGCGAGAGCACGAGGATTCGGAGTGACCGGCAGGCCTGGCGGTCATCCGGGACTCATAGAACCGTAGTTACAGGCGTAACTTTCGTTCTATTTCGTCCCTACTGACCGCCAGGCGGTGCTGTAAGCACTGGATGACGAATACCAACAATGTCACGTAGGATCCCGGTCACATACCTCACTGACCAGGGGCAGAAGGACCCGGGAGTAGAACCACGCCCAATGGTTGGGGAGTGGCGACATTGATCCGGTAAAACCTGGAGAACGTGTCTGGCGAGGTCCATGAAGTCGCGGTGCAGATGTCCTCCAGAGGCACCCCCTGCAGGGCAGCCAAGAAGCCACAACGCTTCTGGTCGAGTGGCACCTCACCCCCACTGGTAAGGGGCGGCCACTGGCCCTGTGGGCGCGCTCGACGGTGTCCACCACCCAGTGGGACGGAGCTGTCCAGAAAAAGCACGCCCCCTGTTGGGGCCACCATGGCAGAGAACAAGCTGCTCCGACCGTCGCACAGGCGCGGTAGCATAAGCAGCAAGGGCCCGTACGGGGCACAAAGGGCTTGGCCCACTCTCTGCAGGACCTAGGGCAGGAACGCCACGTTCGGCCACAACGTAGCCCCTGAGCTGACTGACAGGGCATGTAACTCATCGACTCGCCGATGTCATGGCGAGGAGAAAAGCTATCTCCATAGAGAGCCACTTCAGGCCCACCCGAGCCAAGGGCCCAAAAGGGTGGAGAAGAGAGGGCACCTAGCACCATGGGCAGGTCCCACACTGCTCGGGGGTTTATATGTACGTTTATGTTCAGGTTCTCTGGAAAGCGTCTAGAGACAACACCTGTTGTATTAGACGCTATATAAAAATCGAATGGAATCGAAAACTGGGGCCTTTGGGCTCCTCGGGGGGGGCAGCCTCAGAGCCCCCCTGAGAAAGAGAAACCAGCCGGCGGCACCCCACGGTGGCATTCTCTTTTTTTTTTTTTTTTTTTTTTTTTTTTACCTTGTCTGCACACATATTATTGATTGATACCATGACGGTAGAAACCAAAAGTGTATATATGTGCATTATTACTATATGTAATATATACATATATATATACGCACACATATGCGTACACATACATAAATATACACATACAAACCCAGTGTTTTTTTTTTTTTTTTTTTTTTTTTGGGGGGGGGGGGGAGGGGGTGGGGGTGGGGGGTGACGACATCCACTGCCAATCCAGGAAGCAGGAACACACGGAGACACACGTCAAGCACTGGAAATCTGCAACAAAAAAAAACACAAACAAAGCACGAAACCGGCACGGAGCCATCCAAAACACGAACAGCAATCGACCTAAATCTTGAGATCTGATCGCAGTCTGAGCTAAGCTATCGCTACCGCTACCTAAACCCAAAAACTAGAGAGCCAGCATGCAGGTGAACAAGCCAGTGTGTATGTCTATGTGTGTGTGTGTGTATGTATATGATCATGCATGTGTGTGTGTGTGTGTGTGTGTGTGTGTGTGTGTGTATGCATGTGACTAAATGACTATATGTGTGTGTGTGTGTGTGTGTGTGTGTGTGTGTGTGTGTGTGTGTGTGTGTGTGTGTGTGTGTGTGTGTGTGTGTGTGTGTGTGTGTGTGTGTGTGTGTGTGATAAACCAAACAAAGCTCCACCTGAAGTGTATCTATAGTGGGGGAGGGGGGGGAGCAACCCCGCCACCCGCGAGACCAGAGACCGACAAGGAAGAGCCCGGAACCCAGGCCACCGGCAACCCCACAGAGGGGAGAAGTAGGAGGGAGGCAACCCACCGCCTGCGAGCCCCCCCCCCCACGGTGGCATTCTCAACCAGGGCATGTTGCGATGAAATGACCGCCACATACACCCTCAAAGCGGACTGAGCACGGCCACCATCCAGGAGGGACCGAAAGGAACCCCAGGATCGTGGCCACGGGGCAAAGAACAGGGTCCTCTGCCCCGTCTGCACACCAGGCAGAGAATCTCCCCCACTCGCACTCATACCAGAGGCGGGTGGGAGGCACATGGGCATTCGGGATGCCAGCCCTGACGGGTTCAGGACAGCTTGACAACAATGGGTCGGGCGCCGCAGCGGCCAGACTCAGAGCCAAAACGACGGGGTCGGGGTGCAAAACCTGAATCCCCGGCTGGAAAAGACGGTCCCTCTGGGGGGCGTCATGTTGTGTCGCAGCAGAGCCTCCGCAGCAGTGGAAACTATGTTTCCCCGGTCGGAAGGGGGCCACCAAGAGGAGCCCGTGAGCCCTCTGGAGGACCCTCTGCAAAGGCGGCTTGCGCCGGGAGAGGAAGTCCGTCACCCGGTTCCCGTCTCCAGGCAGGAACATCTCCCGAAGGCCGGGCAGGCGAGGAGCTGTCCACGCTAGGAGGTCCCGGGACACCTGCAGCAGCTGTGCAGAGTCGGGGGCTCCCTCTGGTGGCCGATCAAGGAACAGTGGACACACTGTCCGACCGACCCGGCACGTGCCTCCCCCGGAAGGGCAGGACCTTCATGTATTCGTCGAGGTCCCTCAAGTCCAAGATGGGACGACGTCCGTCGTCTCTCTTGCTGACGAGAAAGTAGCTCAAGTAGAACCCCCAGGCCGCGGTGGGGGGTCCACCGGCATGATGGCGCTCTTGGCCAGTAGGGCGGGCAACACCTGAGCCCGAGCCGGAATGTTTGCCGGGTCTCTGACGATGGTCATCTCAACCCGGCCGGGGATAGGAGGCCGTTGTCGGAACTGCAATACGTACCCCTGGGCTAGGGTGGAAACCACCCGGGCCCCAATGAGCAGGCAGCCCAGTAACCGAGCTGCTGCCGGAAAAGTAGCTGACGACCGGCTCCGTGGCCTTAGCGCCGTCTCCCCACGGGCTCCGGACGTCCCGGGGGGGCGACGGTCGGGATCAACGCCCCGACGCTGGTGGGACGGTCCGCGCACAGGGGGGCGAAAGTCACCAGCAGGCTGACTCACAGACCGCTGAAAGCCGCGCCGGCCGCCGTGGGCAGGCGGCCGGGGCGAAGCCCGGGGGCCGGTGAAGGGCCTCCCGGTGTACAGGAAGCGGCCGCACCCCTGTGAAGGTACACCAGCCGCTGCCTGGTCTCATCGGCCAGGGCGGTGCGGTTCAGAGCTTCCAGGGCAGTTGCCCCAAACAGCTCCCCCGGCTCTGCCGGTGCCTGACGAAGAACCCTACGAGCAGTCTCCGTCAGGGGTGACTGCGCCAGTCAGACATGACGGCGCGTGTGCACCAGGGTGGACATCAGCCGCCCCAGTTCCCTCGTTTGGGAGGCAAAAAGCCTGTAGGGATATGTCACACATGTCCCGTGTGGAATCCTCCACCTGTGCATCCTGCAGGGAGGTGGAGAGAGCCAGCAGAAGATGGGAAAGGGTGTTCCCCAGCTGGCCGATGCGTGCCGCTGTTTCATAAGCCTTACAAATATGCCCATCAGTAACCCTACTCTGGGTAGAGGGGCACTCGGGATCTGGCTTCAGAGCCTCATCAGGAGCCACTATCAGTGCTGCAATGGAGGGCTTGATGGGGGGGGGGGGCATGTGGTGGAGACCAGCCACAGCAGCGTCCTCCATCGCCGTCAGAGCACGGTCATCAGCGGGCTGTGACATCTCTCCAGCATGAGTGCAGCTCCCTCAAAAAAATCCGACGAAGACGGAATGTGAATTCCACCGGAGAAGGATTGCGCCTGTGGAAGGCGCTAGAGGCCACCTCCGCACGCGGTGCATTCGGCTGCAAGTGTGCCAGGGCAGTGCGGATAATGCTCTGCACGGAGGAACAAACCGTCCCCTCCCGAGAGCTCTGGGCAGATGAGTGCGAGGAGAACCCCGAGTGCCGTGAGGCCGGGTCCCCTGATGACACGTTGAAGTGGCTCGCCGAGGCTGCAATGGAGATGGCGTCCTCTGGCAGCGGCGGTGGCGACCCCAGAGCAAACTCTGGCATGGAAGGTTCCACCTGGCAGTACCAGGTTGCAGATTGAGGAGGAGCGCCTTCATCTGCTCCATGTCGGCAGCCAAGCGATCTACCTTCGAGGAGAGCTGGCTCGTCATCCGCCGTCGTTTGGGGGCCCCCACCACTCTCTTTGCCGATCGCTTCAGAGAAGACTGCGGCTGGGATGAGGGGAGGCTGGCCGACGGCCCCGGCTGCTCAGGGCCCAGGCATGACACGCAGAGGTCCTGGTCAACCGCAGGATCCAGGGCGGCCATGCACCCTGAGCATGAACGCTCCATCACAGCGACCGGTGGGAGAGGGAGCGGACACGCTGCCGTCGCCACGGATGTGCTGGCAGGAGAGAGGAGCGGACACGCTGCGGTCACCACGTAGGTGTCAGTGGGAGAGGGGAGCGGAAACGCTGCCGTCACCACAGCGAGCACGCTGCCCGTCACCACCAATATGCAGGCGGGAGAGGGGAGGGCCACGCTACCGTCAGCACAGATGTGTCAGTGGGAGAGGGGAGCGGAAACGCTGCCGTCACCACAGCGAGCACGCTGCCGTCACCACCGATATGCAGGTGGGAGAGGGGAGGGCCACGCTGCCGTCAATACGGGTGTGTCAGTGGGAGAGGGGAGCGGAAACGCTGCCGTCACCACAGCGAGCACGCTGCCGTCACCACCGATGTGCAGGTGGGAGAGGGGAGGGCCACGCTGCCGTCACCCACGGCTATGAGAAAAGGCAAAAAAAAGGCGTCTTTACTCAAAAGGAAGAGAACAAATCCTCTCCTTTTTCTTTTTCTTTCCTTTTTTTTTTTTTTTTTTAAGAAAAAAAGAAAAAAAATAATTGCAAGGAAAAAATAATGTTGTCACATTAATAAAGTGGGAGAGGGAGCGAAACGCTGCCGTCACCACAAATGAGCCGGTGGGAGAGGGGCGTGGCCTTCACCACGGCTGTAAGAAAGACCAAAAAAGGTGTTTGTATTGTTTTTTCAAAAGAAAAAAATAATCATTTTCTGTCTTCTTTTTTTCCTTTTTTTTTTTTTTCAAAAGAAAAAAATAATCTGCAAGGAAAAAATAATGTCACATTAATAAAGTGGGAGAGGGAGCGAAACGCTGCCGTCACCACAAATGAGCCGGTGGGAGAGGGGCGTGGCCTTCACCACGGCTGTAAGAAAGACCAAAAAGGTGTTTGTATTGTTTTTTCCAAAGAAAAAAATAATCCCTTTCTGTCTTCTTTTTTTTTTTTTTTTTTTTCAGCAGAAAAAATAACTGCACAGAATGTTCAGGTGTCGGGCGCAGCCAACAGCTTACCTTCTGTCAGCTGGACCAGGGGGGCGGGCGGGGAGAGCCGCCGCCGCCGCAACGAACACCAATAAATACCAATAAATACCGCGCGGCCACAGCCTCTTGGAGGATGACAGAGATCGTTACTCCTACCTTACGGCACGAAGCTGCACGGGGGGCCGGCGGTTTTAGGGAGGAAAGGAAGAAGCTTTCACAAAGCTCCTATTTCCGTCCTGTACTTCAGACGCGCGATGCGAGAAGAATAAGGAGAAGATCCCATGCTGACGCCGGAAGATATACCCTTCCGGGGGTCATGCA
This sequence comes from Cololabis saira, assembly GCF_033807715.1. Lineage (NCBI taxonomy): Eukaryota > Metazoa > Chordata > Actinopteri > Beloniformes > Belonidae > Cololabis > Cololabis saira. Next base: position 58,757 of record NC_084590.1, on the reverse strand, counting down.
GGGGTCACGGGTGACGTGACATTGTTGGTATTGTACTCGACATTGCGCATGCGCGAGGGAAGATATCCAGTGCTTACAGCACCGCCTGGCGGTCAGTAGGGACGAAATAGAACAGTGTTTTCACAAAAATCCGCTTCTAGCTGTATCTCAACAGTCCATTTCAACCTGAAACACAAGTAAGTTATTTGGTGATTCCAATAATGAAATGAGTCACTCAAATCAACTATATAGACTCCCTCCTTCAATTTTCTGACGTTTTCAATAGCTTGTCTTAAAAATCAGAAGGTAAAACAGTGTTTTCACAAAAATCCGCTTTTAGCTGTATCTCAGCCAGAAACAGTCATTTTCAACCTGAAACACAGATAAGTGGTTTGGTGAGTCCAATAATGAAATGAGTCACTCAAATCAACTATATAGGACTCCCTCCTTCAATTTTCTGACGTTTTCAATAGCTTGTCTTAAAAAATCAGAAGGTAAAACAGTGTTTTCACAAAAATCCGCTTTAGCTGTATCTCAGCCAGAAACAGTCATTTTCAACCTGAAACACAGGTAAGTTGTTTGGTGAGTCCAATAATGAAATGAGTCACTCAAATCAACTATATAGACTCCCTCCTTCAATTTTCTGACGTTTTCAATAGCTTGCCTTAAAAAATCAGAAGGTAAAACAGTGTTTTCACAAAAATCCGCTTTTAGCTGTATCTCAGCCAGAAACAGTCATTTTCAACCTGAAGCACAGGTAAGTGGTTTGCTGAGTCCAATAATGAAAGGAGTCACTCAAATAGACTATATAGACTCTCTCCTTCAATTTTCTGACGTTTTCCATAGCTTGCCTTAAAAAATCAGAAGGTAAAACAGTGTTATCACAGAAATCCGCTTTTTGGCTGTTTCTCAGCGAGAGACAGTTATTTTGAACCTGAAACACAGGTCTCCCCCCCCCCACCCATTACCGGGACCGCATCACTGCGCCGTGCCGTGGACAAAATGAGGTACTGCACATTCGTCTAAAAGGCAGAATGACAGCATTAAAATGTCTCCAACTGCTCTGAAATAAAGTGTAAAAATCTGAAAATAAACACAGTTCCTTCACAAAAATGGGCTTTGTCTTTTGAGCATTTTTTTCCTTCATTTGCTTCAGCCAAATTAGAAACATGAGAAGAAAAGAAGGGAAAATCTCACTCCAGACTCAGCCAAAAACAGCAGCCGAAATGCAGCATTAAAATTACTCAAACTTGTCTAAAATCACAATCTAAAAATCTAAAAATGATCAAACTGGCTTAGCAATGATGCGGCCTGCCTTTTGCACGTGTTTTTCCTGGCTTTATTTCAGCAAAATTAAAGAAAAGAGGAGAAAATTGCACTTCAGCCAGGGTTAAAAAGCAGCAGAAATACTGCATTAAAATTCCTCCAACTTGTCTAAAATGACATTTAAAAATCTAAAAATAATCAAAATTACTTAGAAATGATGGGGCCCTCCTTTTGCATATTTTTTGACTGGCTTTACTCCACCAGAATTGAAAATATCAGCAGAAAAGAGGGGGGAAATTGCAGTGTTGTCTGCCCTGGAGAAGTTTCTTTTTTTGCCCACAAGATGGAGGCAGAGCTCCAAGGATGAATTTAGCTGCACTCAGTTGGAACTTTGAAAACTTTCTAAGTGGTTTGGTGAGTCCAATAATGAAATGAGTCACTCTTTCAATAGCTTGCCTTAAAAAATCAGAAGGTAAAACAGTGTTTTCACAAAAATGGGCTTTGTCTTTTGAGCATTTTTTGCCTTCATTTGCTTCAGCCAAATTAGAAACATGAGAAGAAAAGAGGGGAAAATCTCACTCCAGACTCAGCCAAAAACAGCAGCCGAAATGCCGCATTAAAATTGCTCAAACTTGTCTAAAATCACAATCTAAAAATCTAAAAATGATCAAAATGGCTTAGCAATGATGCAGCCTGCCTTTTGCACGTGTTTTTCCTGGCTTTACTTCAGCAAAATGAAAGAAAAGAGGAGAAAATTGCACTTCAGCCAGGGTTAAAAAGCAGCAGAAATACTGCATTAAAATGCCTCCAACTTGTCTAAAATGAAATTTAAAAATCTAAAAATGATCAAAATGACTTAGAAATGATGGGGTCCTCCTTTTGCATATTTTTTGACTGGCTTTACTCCACCAGAATTGAAAATATCAGCAGAAAAGAGAGGGGAAATTGCAGTGTTGTCTGCCCTGGAGAAGTTTCTTTTTTTGCCCACAAGATGGAGGCAGAGCTCCACAGATGAATTTAGCTGCACTCAGTTGGAACTTTGAAAACTTTCTTTTCAAAAATCCGCTTTTATCTCAGCCAGAAACGGTCATTTTCAACCTGAAGCACAGGTAAGTGGTTTGGTGAGTCCAATAATGAAATTAGTCACTCAAATCAACTATATAGACTCTCTCCTTCAATTTTCTGACGTTTTCCATAGCTTGCCTTAAAAAATCAGAAGGTAAAACAGTGTTATCACAGAAATCCGCTTTTTGGCTGTTTCTCAGCAAGAAACAGTTATTTTGAACCTGAAACACAGGTCCCCCCCCCCCCCCCCCCCCTCCCCCCCCCCCCCACCCATTACCGGGAGTGCATCACTGCGCCGTGCTGTGGACAAAATGAGGTACTGCACATTCGCCTAAAAGGCAGAATGACAGCATTAAAATGTCTCCAACTGCTCTCAAATAAAGTGTAAAAATCTGAAAATAAACACAATTCCTTCACAAAAATGGACTTTGTCTTTTGAGCATCTTTTGCCTTCATTTGCCTTCAGCCAAATTAGAAACATGAGAAGAAAAGAGGGGAAAATCTCACTCCAGACTCAGCCAAAAACAGCAGCCGAAGTTCTGCATTAAAATTGCTCAAACTTGTCTAAAATCACAATCTAAAAATCTAAAAATAATCAAAATGGCTTAGCAATGATGCAGCCTGCCTTTTGCACGTGTTTTTCCTGGCTTTACTTCAGCAAAATGAATGAAAAGAGGAGAAAATTGCACTTCAGCCAGGGTTTAAAAAGCAGCAGAAATACTGCATTAAAAGGCCCCCAACTTGTCTAAAATGACATTTAAAAATCTAAAAAATGATCAAAATGACTTAGAAATTATGGGGCCCTCCTTTTGCATATTTTTTGACTGGCTTTACTCCACCAGAATTAAAAATATCAGCAGAAAAGAGGGGGGAAATTGCAGTGTTGTCTGCCCTGGAGAAGTTTATTTTTTTTGCCCACAAGATGGAGGCAGAGCTCCACGGATGAATTTAGCTGCACTCAGTTGGAACTTTGAAAACTTTCTAAGTGTTTTGGTGAGTCCATTAATGAAAGAGTCACTCTTTCAATAGCTTGTCTTAAAAAATCAGAAGGTAAAACAGTGTTTTCACAAAAATCCGCTTTTAGCTGTAGGCTATCTCAGCCAGAAACAGTCATTTTCAACCTGAAACACAGGTAAGTTGTTTGGTGAGTCCAATAATGAAATGATTCACTCAAATCAACTATATAGACTCCCTCCTTCAATTTTCTGACGTTTTCAATAGCTTGTCTTAAAAAATCAGAAGGTAAAACAGTGTTTTCACAAAAATCCGCTTTTAGCTGTATCTCAGCCAGAAACAGTCATTTTCAACCTGAAACACAGGTAAGTTGTTTGGTGAGTCCAATAATGAAATGAGTCACTCAATCAACTATATAGACTCCCTCCTTCAATTTTCTGACGTTTTCAATAGCTTGCCTAAAAAATCAGAAGGTAAAACCGTGTTTTCACAAAAATCCGCTTTTAGCTTTATCTCAGCCAGAAACAGTCATTTTGAACCTGAAACACAGGTAAGTGGTTTGGTGAGTCCAATAATGAAAGGAGTCACTCAAATCAACTATATAGACTCCTTCCTTCAATTTTCTGACGTTTTCAATAGCTTGCCTTAAAAAATCAGAAGGTAAAAGAGTGTTTTCACAAAAATCCGCCTTAGCTTTATCTCAGCCAGAAACAGTCATTTTCAACCCGAAACACAGGTAAGTGGTTTGGTGAGTCCCAGGGGTGGACTGGCCATCGGGCATACCGGGCATTTGCCCGGTGAGCCGATGGGGATGTTGGGCCGGGCTGGGCCCCAAGGGGGCCTCGCGCTATGGGCCGTTTTTTTTTCCAATTTTTTTTTTTTTTTCAAATTTTTTTCGTTTTTTCCCTTATAAATATCAACAGTCACGTTCCATTACAGACCTAAATGTGTACTAGTCTGTGCATATCAAATATATGTGCAATGATGCGCGTGTCTGTTGTTCAACACAACTGATCAGACCAAGCGCAGACACAAGCTGCTCTGATCCAGACGATGGAGTTGGAACAAACTGTCACACAATGTCGAGAGAACGAGACAGATTCAGGAAATTTCCATCAGGGGATGAAAAAAGAAAAAAACTAAAGAAAATGGAAGAGTTTAATGTCTCTCTGAAAGGCTCGTTTGATAAATTTGTTACAAAAATCACCGATCCGACCGGGTCTCAAGCAGCCGTGGGGCCCCGCGTCGAGGCAAGCCAAATGATGATGAGGCAGGGAAGGTATCCAGTATTTTGCTAATTGGAGAGTTAAAATTGCACATATAGACACCCGATCCGACCCGAAAAACCCAAAAAAATGTGCGCGCGCTTGCTACGCTCACGCGCAAGGGGCCCCCCTAGCCATTCCACACAGGGAATGGAAGCGGTGTAGTTTGCGATCCGCGACCACTAGATGGAGCCACAGACCGCTATATGCATTCAAGCCTCTCATTTCAGTACTTACCTTTAAGTGACTGCATTTTGTGTTGATTCGCTGCATATTTTCGTGTATTAAGTTAGTCTTTTCTAATCAAAGATGTAACTGTTTATAATTTCATTATTCAGACAATTTTGGTGTTAATATTGTTTGTATTTTGTTTTTTTGTGTAGACCACACAAATTCCTCCAGTCTAATAAACTGGTAAAAGGAAAGTTCTGCCCCCCTCGTGTTTGGTCAAACACCCCTTGGCGACGTCTATCACCCCTGAACCCTCAGTCTCAGCTACAAATTGGTCCTTCGAGCCGGATAGAGTCGTTACCATGGCAACCTCCAGAGGTGATCCAGGCAGAACAACCCCCAGTCCTCGCCTCCACAGGACAACCCATAGACCTTCTCACCTCCAGGATTATGTGGTTGATTATGGAGATGAGGAGCAGCAACCAGCAACACCTCCCACCCGACGTGAAGCAAGCGGGTCAGGCAGTTCTGCATCTTCGCTGCAGAACCCGGGTCCAACAAGCCCATCCACCAGCCTTATGCAACACATTGTTGAGACGGCTAAACAGCAAAGTGAAACTGCAAAGCAACAGAGCGAAACGGCTAGGCGTCAGACAGAGCTACTAGAACAGGTCCTGCTAAGAACCACTCCCCAGACCTCAGTCCATTCCTCGAGAGCAGCATCACGTCAACAGTCACCTTGGGCTCACCTCCACCAGACAGTAGGTGGAATGCAGCCAGCATCCAATGAATGGCGTTCCCCCCAAAGACTTGAGGATACTGAGGCCCCAGCTCAGAGCTCTCCCCTCTTAGCCACACAAGAGCCGCCTGGTCCCAAGCTAAACCCTCAATTGAGGAGGGAACTGTACGAATCACCACCTCTACTTAGCCGAGCAACATCCATCAGCATGCATCCCCTCGACCCGCAGGATACCACACCAGACATCCATCAGTCTACTAGCTCCAGGCAAATATGTCCCACTTCATTACGCCCCCTTCCACGCTTTCCTGAAGACCATCAGCTGCCGCACACCTTTCAGCGCTCCAACCATCAAAGTCAGCCACCGGCCTTCACTAAGCAAGTCCTCTCAGCCCCCCAGAGTCGACCTACTGGCCCAACTCAATATAATCCTGCACACACTAAACAGGATCCAGGTACTGGCTACCATGTTGCCCCCCCAGTTGTAGAGTCCCAGCTCAGACCACATGCCTCATGCTATGTGCCTCCCCACGCACTCCACGTCGAGGCGCCAACATTCCCAGATTTCACCAGAGAGGACCGAGCACAATATGTAGAGCTTCGCCTGTCACTCAATAACCTTTTACATCAGGGCCATTCCGAACAGTACAAGTATGCTCTACTGTTGAAACATGTAAAGACCCCAAATGCTCATCGGCTTGTCCTTGCTCATGCTGAGTCTTCCACCCCTTATACCAACGCACTGCAGGCACTGGATAGAAGGTATGGGCGACCCTATCAGTTTGTTCTGAAGGAGATTGAGACCCTTGAGAACTTGGCCCCCCTTCGAGCAGGAGACGAGCGGGCTCTGGATGACTTCTCACTGCGTGTACAAGCCATCGTGGGCATGCTAAAATCTCTAAAAGAAGATGGTCTTGAGGAGCTGCACAGTGGATCTAATGTGAAACGTCTACTGAATAGACTGCCCCGCCCACAACAGCAGAGATTCAGGAGACACCAAATCAGGAAGAACCCCAATCAAGTCAAAACATCTCTGCTAGAGTTTGCAGAGTGGCTGCAGCTGGAGGCAGACTGTCTGGAATTCGACCCCACGGACCAAGTTTTCCATGCCAGAAGGGAGCAGAAACCCCGACCTATGACTCAACAAGCCAATGTCATGTATGGAGCAGAGCACCCTCAATCTAAGATCACCCTGGTTGCTCCCCCACCAAAGGTTAAAGGTGCACCAAAGATTCACTGCCCCTACTGCAACAGTACAGCTCACTATCTGAGCCAGTGCACAGACTTTGCTGCTCTTACGAGAGATCAGGCTGTCAGCTGGATTAAAGGAAATAAGAGATGCTGGAGGTGCGCCCGAGCACATCTAGCTAAAGACTGCGACCTAAAGAAGCCTTGCCACCTCTGTAAGGGAAAGCACTTGTCTTCTCTCCATGATGTCAATCAGCGGAGTGCTGCAGAGCCCGTAGATATTCCCACACAGAGTGCTACGCTCTACACCTCCGACTCTGAGACTCTCCTTCCTATCCTCCATCAAGGGAATAGAGCGTTTGACACATACGCTATCCTTGATGACGGCTCAGAGCGCACCATCCTGCTTTCCAATGCCGCGCAGCACCTGGGACTGTGAGGAACGTCTGAGGCCCTGAAACTGCGGACAGTGCACCAAGACATCAAGACGGTGAGTGGAGCCTCCATCTCTTTCACTATATCTCCAGCTAACAAGCCACATGAGAAATTTCACATCCAAGATGCATTCACCGCTAACCACCTTGGCCTGGCAGAGTATACATACCCCCTGTTGACCTTACAGCAGAAATACAGACACCTAGAAGGCCTGCCAATACCTTCCGTCCACAAGGTTCGCCCAACACTGCTCATTGGTTCAGACCACCCAGACCTAATCGTCCCCATTGAGCCGGTGCGCCTCGGCCCACCAGGAGGCCCAGCTGCAGTTAAAACCTGCCTAGGTTGGACCTTACAAGGGCCTTCAAAACACCTGCAGGATCAGCTCTCAGCTTCTCAGTGCCTATTCACCTCCTCCTCTTCTCCTACCACAGATCTGTACCATCAAGTAGAGAGGTTGTGGCAGTTGGACACTCTACCCTTCCGTAGTGAGAAGGTGGTAACGAGGTCCAAACAAGACCAGGAAGCAGTTGAAATGCTTGAGGCAAGCACAGTGAGGGTGGAGATCAATGGCATACATCGCTATGCGACACCACTGCTCAGAGCTAAAGACATGCCCAGGCTACAGGCATCCAAGGAAGCAGTGATGTCATACCTCCGGAGCACAGAACGTCGGCTTGCCAAGGACCCTCCACTGGCCATCACCTACAAACAGGAGATTGAGAAACTGGAAAGAGCTGGTTACGCTACAAAACTCACCTCTCAAGAAGCTGTACAGTCAAGTGAATCGTGGTATGTACCTCACCACATCGTATCCCACCATGGTAAACACAGAGTTGTGTTTAACTGTTCCTTCAGCTTTAAAGGCCAGAACCTCAACCACTACCTGCTGCCAGGACCCACATTAGGATCCTCACTCCTAGGGGTCCTTGTTCGGTTTAGAGAACACCCAGTGGCTATTAGTGGAGACATAAAACAGATGTTCCACCAAGTCCGGCTCTTCCCCAGTGACCAACCCGTAATGCGGTTCCTGTGGCGAGATCTCCGGTCTGAGACACCACCTGAGGTTTACGAATGGCGTGTCCTCCCATTTGGAACCACATGCAGTCCCTGCTGTGCTACCTTTGCCCTGCAGAAGCATGTGCTCGACCACAGTGAACCAGGGGACCGAGTTCGTCACGCTGTGCAGAAACACTTTTACGTTGACAATTGCCTACTGAGCACATCTACCCCAGAAGAAGCCAGAGACATGGTTGACCAGTTAAGAGAACTACTAGCATCAGGGGTTGTCATGTGTTGTCATCATGTTGCTTCAGTGGTTAGCCACCTTCCTACAGAGGCAAAGTCAGAGAGTGCAGAGTTATGGATCTCAGAGTCCCAAGCAGATCCCCAGGAACATGCCCTTGGACTGAGCTGGCATTGTTCCCCAGATACCCTTCAGTATCAGCGCCGCCCATCCCCCCTCCAAGATGTGACGATGCGCAACATCTACCGCATCCTTGCAAGCCAGTATGATCCCATTGGATACATACTCCCCTTTACCACCAGGGCCAAAGTCTTAGTCCAACACCTCTGGGCAAAAGAAAGAGAATGGGATGACCCCCTGTTGCCCTCAGATCTTCTACAAGCTTGGAACACATGGGAGGGTGAGCTGCAGCACCTACCAAAAATCAAGCTACCTCGGTGCTATGCAACTCCTGACCCGGATGGAACCGAGGTGACAAGAGAGCTTCACATATTCTGTGACGCGTCAGAGGCTGCGTATGGTTCAGTAGCCTACCTCCGTACTGAGCACCAGCAGGGGAACATTCAGGTGTCCTTTGTATTGGCCAGATCTCGAGTCGCTCCAAACCGAGCTCTCTCAATGCCAAGGCTCGAACTCTGTGCTGCCATCACTGGAGCCCAGCTGTCCAGATTACTCCACAACGAGCTCACCCTGGAAATCAAGAACACAGTTTTGTGGTCCGACTCTTCAACGGTACTTACCTGGCTTCAGTCGGAATCTTGTAGATTCAAAGTGTTCGTGGGGAACAGGATCGCCGAGATTCAGGAGCTGACTGAGGGCCACTGTTGGAGATATGTGGATTCTGGGAATAACCCCGCCGACGATTTTACACGGGGGAAGACCCTCCTTGAACTGGCGGCGCCAAACAGATGGAGTCAGGGACCACAGTTCCTTTACCAGGCCCCAGAATCATGGCCTATGCTTCCAGCCCCGACCAATGATGCAGACTCTGAAGAGCTCCGCAAGCCCAAGTTCTGTGGCCTAACCACCGCTGGTCCCCCTGCGATAGATGCGACTCAGTACACCTCCTTTGAAGACCTGGTGGAGGCCACCTGCAGATCCCTAGATGGGGCGGCTCATCAGCCTGATGGTCCCTCTGCTGCCGATTACCAACTGGCCGAAACCACCATATTGCAACAGGCACAAACAGACAGCTTCCCTGATGAATATAAGGCCCTTGAGACTGGCAGGTCCATCTCATCAAGTAGTTGCCTTATTACCTTGTCCCCAGAGTTTGATTCCAGCATGAGAGTGATCCGCGTAGGTGGTCGACTCCGTCGAGTAGAAGGCCTTAGTCCTGAAACAGTGCACCCAATAGTGCTGCACCCAAAGCACCCAGTGACAAAACTTCTTGTTCAGCAGTATGACAACAAGTTGTGCCATTCTGGACCAGAAAGGGTCTTTGCTGAGATCCGACGGCGGTTCTGGATACTCAGGGGCAGGGAAGCAATACGCCGCCATCAACATTACTGCCCCCAGTGTCAGAAATGGAGAGCCAAACCAAAGGTGCCAAAAATGGCTGATCTGCCCCCTGCACGGCTACGCCTCTTGAGACCAGCTTTCTATTCTACTGGTGTAGATTGTTTTGGTCCCTTCCTGGTAAAGCGCGGACGAAGCAACGAGAAAAGATGGGGTGTGATCTTCAAGTGCTTGACAACCCGTTGCGTACATCTGGACCTTCTCTACTCCATGGACAGCGATTCGTTCCTACTGGCTCTAAGTCGATTCGTGGTAAGGCGCGGCACCCCCTTTGAAATCCTGTCGGATCAGGGAACAAATTTCCGTGGGGCAGACAGAGAGATGAAGGAGAGCTTCACTGCTATGAGCCCAGCTCTGCAGATAGAGCTAGCTAAACAGAAGATCCGGTTCTGTTATAATCCCCCTAACTCACCACACTTCGGTGAAGCCTGGGAACGCGAGGTGCGCTCAGTTAAAGCTGCCCTTAAAGTCACTGTTGGTTCCCAAACCCTCACTGAAGAGGTACTGAGGACTGTGCTAATTGAGGTCGAGGGCATCTTGAACGCCAAACCATTGGGATACGTCTCTTCAGATGTCGCCGATCAAGATCCCGTCACCCCAAACTACCTCCTCATGGGGCGGCCTGATGCCTCATTACCCCAAGTCATTTACCCAGAGTCTGAAGTGCTAAGTCGACGGAGATGGAGACATAGCCAGGTACTAGCAGACCAGTTCTGGAGTCACTTCATCAAGAGGTATCTCCCAACATTGCAACCCCGTCAGAAGTGGCAGGGCGACACTGAGAACATCGTACCTGACACTGTGGTCATGATCGTTGATCATCAACTACCCCGAGCCCTCTGGCCAGTCGGCAAGGTGAAGGATGTCCACCTTAGCGCAGATGGCCGTATTCGCTCAGTTAACGTTCAGGTAAAGGACAAGGTATACCAGAGATCAGTCGCCCACCTTATTAAACTACCTGCCATCCCAGAGGACCAGTAAGCAGCATCTCCCTCTAGTTGTAGTCTCTTTGAGGAGTACATTCTCGCAGTGAATGTAGGGGCGGCTGTTTAAGAGACTCTGAGGTGAGAGTGGACATGCGGTGTGCATGTGTATCGCCCCCCCCCCCCCCCCCCCTCTCATGTGCTCGTTGAGTGGCAGCAGCCAATCAGGGCTGACTGCACACGCAGTGAACCTGCTGCGTTGGAAGTCCCTGGGAGGAGATGAGAAGGAGACCGGAGCAGAAAGAGTTGTTTGGTTAACTTACCACCAGTTTATTACCAGTTACAGCTTGTTGTGTGCGTAAAAAGGCAAAAGTAAGTGTAATATGCGTTATTACCATGTTCCTAAACTTGCCTAGTGGTTAAACTGCCTGAATCTGCTGTTTTTATGTGCATACTGAATACCTCTGTTAGTTCTAGTAGTTAACCTGACATTGCAATCAGCTATTCTCGCAGTGTGATGTTTACGCAGCCTATTTAGCCTCTTATGTGTTAATTACATCGCTGTTAATGCGTCACTCACGTGCTGAGAGGAAGCGGTGTAGTTGCGATCCGCGACCACTAGATGGAGGCACAGACCGCTATATGCGCTATATGCAGTGAAGCCTCTCATTTCACTACTTACCTTTAAGTGACTGCATTTTGTGTTGATTCGCTGCATATTTTCGTGTATTAAGTTAGTCTTTTCTAATCAAAGATGTAACTGATTATAATTTCATTATTCAGAAAATTTTGGTGTTAATATTGTTTGTATTTTGTTTCTTGTGTAGACCACACATATTCCTCCAGCCTAATAAACTGGTAAAAGGAAAGTTCTGCCCCCCTCGTGTTTGGTCAAACACCCCTTGGCGACGTCAAGGGGCGACAGGTCCCCCCCTCCCCCCCCCCCCCCCCCCCCCCCCCAACCATTACCGGGAGTGCATCACTGCGCCGTGCTGTGGACAAAATGAGGTACTGCACATTCGCCTAAAAGGCAGAATGACAGCATTAAAATGTCTCCAACTGCTCTGAAATAAAGTGTAAAAATCTGAAAATAAGCACAATTCCTTCACAAAAATGGACTTTGTCTTTTGAGCATCTTTTGCCTTCATTTGCTTCAGCCAAATTAGAAACATGAGAAGAAAAGAGGGGAAAATCTCACTCCAGACTCAGCCAAAAACAGCAGCCGAAATGCCGCATTAAAATTGCTCAAACTTGTCTAAAATCACAATCTAAAAATCTAAAAATGATCAAAATGGCTTAGCAATGGTGCAGCCTGCCTTTTGCACGTGTTTTTCCTGGCTTTACATCAGCAAAATGAAAGAAAAGAGGAGAAAATTGCACTTCAGCCAGGGTTAAAAAGCAGCAGAAATACTGCATTAAAATGCCTCCAACTTGTCTAAAATGACATTTAAAAATCTAAAAATGATCAAAATGACTTAGAAATGATGGGGCCCTCCTTTTGACTGGCTTTACTCCACCAGAATTGAAAATATCAGCAGAAAAGAGGGGGGAAATTGCAGTGTTGTCTGCCCTGGAGAAGTTTCTTTTTTTGCCCACAAGATGGAGGCAGAGCTCCACAGATGAATTTAGCTGCACTCAGTTAGAACTTTGAAAACTTTCTAAGTGGTTTGGTGAGTCCATTAATGAAAGGAGTCACTCTTTCAATAGCTTGCCTTAAAAAATCAGAAGGTAAAACAGTGTTTTCACAAAAATCCGCTTTTAGCTGTAGCTCAGCCAGAAACAGTCATTTTCAACCTGAAACACAGGTAAGTTGTTTGGTGAGTCCAATAATGAAAGGAGTCACTCAAATCAACTATATAGACTCCCTCCTTCAATTTTCTTACGTTTTCAATAGCTTGCCTTAAAAAATCAGAAGGTAAAACAGTGTTTTCACAAAAATCCGCTTTTATCTCAGCCAGAAACAGTCATTTTCAACCTGAAACACAGGTAAGTGGTTTGGTGAGTCCAATAATGAAATTAGTCACTCAAATCAACTATATAGACTCTCTCCTTCAATTTTCTGACGTTTTCCATAGCTTGCCTTAAAAAATCAGAAGGTAAAACAGTGTTATAACAGAAATCCGCTTTTTGGCTGTTTCTCAGCAAGAAACAGTTATTTTGAACCTGAAACACAGGTCCCCCCCCCCCCCTCACCCATTACCGGGAGTGCATCACTGCGCCGTGCTGTGGACAAAATGAGGTACTGCACATTCCCCTAAAAGGCAGAATGACAGCATTAAAATGCCTCCAACTAGAATAAAGTGTAAAAATCTGAAAATAAGCACAATTCCTTCACAAAAATGGACTTTGTCTTTTGAGCATCTTTTGCCTTCATTTGCTTCAGCCAAATTAGAAACATGAGAAGAAAAGAGGGGAAAATCTCACTCCAGACTCAGCCAAAAACAGCAGCCGAAATGCCGCATTAAAATTACTCAAACTTGTCTAAAATCACAATCTAAAAATCTAAAAATGATCAAAATGGCTTAGCAATGATGCGGCCTGCCTTTTGCACGTGTTTTTCCTGGCTTTACTTCAGCAAAGTGAAAGAAAAGAGGAGAAAATTGCACTTCAGCCAGGGTTAAAAAGCAGCAGAAATACTGCATTAAAATGCCTCCAACTTGTCTAAAATGACATTTAAAAATCTAAAAATGATCAAAATGACTTAGAAATGATGGGGCCCTCCTTTTGCATATTTTTTGACTGGCTTTACTCCACCAGAATTGAAAATATCAGCAGAAAAGAGGGGGGAAATTGCAGTGTTGTCTGCCCTGGAGAAGTTTCTTTTTTTGCCCACAAGATGGAGGCAGAGCTCCACGGATGAATTTAGCTGCACTCAGTTGGAACTTTGAAAACTTTCTAAGTGGTTTGGTGAGTCCAATAATGAATGGAGTCACTCTTTCAATAGCTTGCCTTAAAAAATCAGAAGGTAAAACAATGTTTTCACAAAAATGGACTTTGTCTTTTGAGCATCTTTTGCCTTCATTTGCTTCAGCCAAATTAGAAACATGAGAAGAAAAGAGGGGAAAATCTCACTCCAGACTCAGCCAAAAAACAGCAGCCGAAATGCCGCATTAAAATTACTCAAACTTGTCTAAAATCACAATCTAAAAATCTAAAAATGATCAAAATGGCTTAGCAATGATGCGGCCTGCCTTTTGTACGTGTTTTTCCTGGCTTTACTTCAGCAAAATGAAAGAAAAGAGGAGAAAATTGCACTTCAGCCAGGGTTAAAAAGCAGCAGAAATACTGCATTAAAATGCCTCCAACTTGTCTAAAATGACATTTAAAAATCTAAAAATGATCAAAATGACTTAGAAATGATGGGGCCCTCCTTTTGCATATTTTTTGACTGGATTTACTCCACCAGAATTGAAGATATCTGCAGAAAAGAGGGGGGAAATTGCAGTGTTGTCTGCCCTGGAGAAGTTTCTTTTTTTGCCCACAAGATGGAGGCAGAGCTCCACGGATGAATTTAGCTGCACTCAGTTGGAACTTTGAAAACTTTCTAAGTGGTTTGGTGTGTCCAATAATGAACGGAGTCACTCTTTCAATAGCTTGCCTTAAAAAATCAGAAGGTAAAACAGTGTTTTCACAAAAATGGGCTTTGTCTTTTGAGCATTTTTTGCCTTCATTTGCTTCAGCCAAATTAGAAACATGAGAAGAAAAGAGGGGAAAATCTCACTCCAGACTCAGCCAAAAACAGCAGCCGAAATGCCGCATTAAAATTGCTCAAACTTGTCTAAAATTACAATCTAAAAATCTAAAAATGATCAAAATGGCTTAGCAATGATGCAGCCTGCCTTTTGCACGTGTTTTTCCTGGCTTTACTTCAGCAAAATGAAAGAAAAGAGGAGAAAATTGCACTTCAGCCAGGGTTAAAAAGCAGCAGAAATACTGCATTAAAATGCCTCCAACTTGTCTAAAATGACATTTAAAAATCTAAAAATGATCAAAATGACTTAGAAATTATGGGCCCCTCCTTTTGCATATTTTTTCACTGGCTTTACTCCACCAGAATTGAAAATATCAGCAGAAAAGAGGGGGGAAATTGTAGTGTTGTCTGCCCTGGAGAAGTTTCTTTTTTTGCCCACAAGATGGAGGCAGAGCTCCACGGATGAATTTAGCTGCACTCAGTTGGAACTTTGAAAACTTTCTAAGTGGTTTGGTGAGTCCAATAATGAACGGAGTCACTCTTTCAATAGCTTGCCTTAAAAAATCAGAAGGTAAAACAGTGTTTTCACAAAAATGGGCTTTGTCTTTTGAGCATTTTTTGCCTTCATTTGCTTCAGCCAAATTAGAAACATGAGAAGAAAAGAGGGGAAAATCTCACTCCAGACTCAGCCAAAAACAGCAGCCGAAATGCCGCATTAAAATTGCTCAAACTTGTCTAAAATTACAATCTAAAAATCTAAAAATGATCAAAATGGCTTAGCAATGATGCAGCCTGCCTTTTGCACGTGTTTTTCCTGGCTTTACTTCAGCAAAATGAAAGAAAAGAGGAGAAAATTGCACTTCAGCCAGGGTTAAAAAGCAGCAGAAATACTGCATTAAAATGCCTCCAACTTGTCTAAAATGACATTTAAAAATCTAAAAATGATCAAAATGACTTAGAAATTATGGGCCCCTCCTTTTGCATATTTTTTCACTGGCTTTACTCCACCAGAATTGAAAATATCAGCAGAAAAGAGGGGGGAAATTGTAGTGTTGTCTGCCCTGGAGAAGTTTCTTTTTTTGCCCACAAGATGGAGGCAGAGCTCCACGGATGAATTTAGCTGCACTCAGTTGGAACTTTGAAAACTTTCTAAGTGGTTTGGTGAGTCCAATAATGAACGGAGTCACTCTTTCAATAGCTTGCCTTAAAAAATCAGAAGGTAAAACAGTGTTTTCACAAAAATGGGCTTTGTCTTTTGAGCATTTTTTGCCTTCATTTGCTTTAGCCAAATTAGAAACATGAGAAGAAAAGAGGGGAAAATCTCACTCCAGACTCAGCCAAAAACAGCAGCCGAAATGCCGCATTAAAATTGCTCAAACTTGTCTAAAATCACAATCTAAAAATCTAAAGATGATCAAAATGGCTTAGCAATGATGCAGCCTGCCTTTTGAACGTGTTTTTCCTGGCTTTACTTCAGCAAAATGAAAGAAAAGAGGAGAAAATTGCACTTCAGCCAGGGTTAAAAAGCAGCAGAAATACTGCATTAAAATGCCTCCAACTTGTCTAAAATGACATTAAAAAATCTAAAAATGATCAAAATGACTTAGAAATGATGGGCCCCTCCTTTTGCATATTTTTTCACTGGCTTTACTCCACCAGAATTGAAGATATCAGCAGAAAAGAGGGGGGAAATTGTAGTATTGTCTGCCCTGGAGAAGTTTCTTTTTTTGCCCACAAGATGGAGGCAGAGCTCCACAGATGAATTTAGCTGCACTCGGAACTTTGAAAACTTTCTAAGTGGTTTGGTGAGTCCATTAATGAAAGGAGTCACTCTTTCAATAGCTTGCCTTAAAAAATCAGAAGGTAAAACAGTGTTTTCACAAAAATGGGCTTTGTCTTTTGAGCATTTTTTGCCTTCATTTGCTTCAGCCAAATTAGAAACATGAGAAGAAAAGAGGGGAAAATCTCACTCCAGACTCAGCCAAAAACAGCAGCCGAAATGCCGCATTAAAATTGCTCAAACTTGTCTAAAATTACAATCTAAAAATCTAAAAATGATCAAAATGGCTTAGCAATGATGCAGCCTGCCTTTTGCACGTGTTTTTCCTGGCTTTACTTCAGCAAAATGAAAGAAAAGAGGAGAAAATTGCACTTCAGCCAGGGTTAAAAAGCAGCAGAAATACTGCATTAAAATGCCTCCAACTTGTCTAAAATGACATTTAAAAATCTAAAAATGATCAAAATGACTTAGAAATTATGGGCCCCTCCTTTTGCATATTTTTTCACTGGCTTTACTCCACCAGAATTGAAAATATCAGCAGAAAAGAGGGGGGAAATTGTAGTGTTGTCTGCCCTGGAGAAGTTTCTTTTTTTGCCCACAAGATGGAGGCAGAGCTCCACGGATGAATTTAGCTGCACTCAGTTGGAACTTTGAAAACTTTCTAAGTGGTTTGGTGAGTCCAATAATGAACGGAGTCACTCTTTCAATAGCTTGCCTTAAAAAATCAGAAGGTAAAACAGTGTTTTCACAAAAATGGGCTTTGTCTTTTGAGCATTTTTTGCCTTCATTTGCTTTAGCCAAATTAGAAACATGAGAAGAAAAGAGGGGAAAATCTCACTCCAGACTCAGCCAAAAACAGCAGCCGAAATGCCGCATTAAAATTGCTCAAACTTGTCTAAAATCACAATCTAAAAATCTAAAGATGATCAAAATGGCTTAGCAATGATGCAGCCTGCCTTTTGAACGTGTTTTTCCTGGCTTTACTTCAGCAAAATGAAAGAAAAGAGGAGAAAATTGCACTTCAGCCAGGGTTAAAAAGCAGCAGAAATACTGCATTAAAATGCCTCCAACTTGTCTAAAATGACATTAAAAAATCTAAAAATGATCAAAATGACTTAGAAATGATGGGCCCCTCCTTTTGCATATTTTTTCACTGGCTTTACTCCACCAGAATTGAAGATATCAGCAGAAAAGAGGGGGGAAATTGTAGTATTGTCTGCCCTGGAGAAGTTTCTTTTTTTGCCCACAAGATGGAGGCAGAGCTCCACAGATGAATTTAGCTGCACTCGGAACTTTGAAAACTTTCTAAGTGGTTTGGTGAGTCCATTAATGAAAGGAGTCACTCTTTCAATAGCTTGCCTTAAAAAATCAGAAGGTAAAACAGTGTTTTCACAAAAATCCGCTTTTAGCTGTAGCTCAGCCAGAAACAGTCATTTTCAACCTGAAACACAGGTAAGTTGTTTGGTGAGTCCAATAATGAAAGGACTCACTCAAATCAACTATTTAGACTCCCTCCTTCAATTTTCTGACGTTTTCAATAGCTTGCCTTAAAAAATCAGAAGGTAAAACAGTGTTTTCACAAAAATCCGCTTTTATCTCGGCCAGAAACAGTCATTTTCAACCTGAAACACAGGTAAGTGGTTTGGTGAGTCCAATAATGAAATTAGTCACTCAAATCAACTATATAGACTCTCGCCTTCAATTTTCTGACGTTTTCCATAGCTTGCCTTAAAAAATCAGAAGGTAAAACAGTGTTATCACAGAAATCCGCTTTTTGGCTGTTTCTCAGCAAGAAACAGTTATTTTGAACCTGAAACACAGGTCCCCCCCCCCCCCCCCCCCCCCCCCCCCACCCATTACCGGGAGTGCATCACTGCGCCGTGCTGTGGAAAAAATTAGGTACTGCACATTCGCCTAAAAGGCAGAAAGACAGCATTAAAATGTCTCCAACTGCTCTGAAATAAAGTGTAAAAATCTGAAAATAAACACAATTCCTTCACAAAAATGGACTTTGTCTTTTGAGCATCTTCTGCCTTCATTTGCTTCAGCCAAATTAGAAACATGAGAAGAAAAGAGGGGAAAATCTCACTCCAGACTCAGCCAAAAACAGCAGCCGAAATGCCGCATTAAAATTGCTCAAACTTGTCTAAAATCACAATCTAAAAATCTAAAAATGATCAAAATTGCTTAGCAATGATGCAGCCTGCCTTTTGCACGTGTTTTTCCTGGCTTTACTTCAGCAAAATGAAAGAAAAGAGGAGAAAATTGCACTTCAGCCAGGGTTAAAAAGCAGCAGAAATACTGCATTAAAATGCCTCCAACTTGTCTAAAATGAAATTTAAAAATCTAAAAATGATCAAAATGACTTAGAAATGATGGGGTCCTCCTTTTGCATATTTTTTGACTGGCTTTACTCCACCAGAATTGAAAATATCAGCAGAAAAGAGGGGGGAAATTGCAGTGTTGTCTGCCCTGGAGAAGTTTCTTTTTTTGCCCACAAGATGGAGGCAGAGCTCCACAGATGAATTTAGCTGCACTCAGTTGGAACTTTGAAAACTTTCTTTTCAAAAATCCGCTTTTATCTCAGCCAGAAACGGTCATTTTCAACCTGAAGCACAGGTAAGTGGTTTGGTGAGTCCAATAATGAAATTAGTCACTCAAATCAACTATATAGACTCTCTCCTTCAATTTTCTGACGTTTTCCATAGCTTGCCTTAAAAAATCAGAAGGTAAAACAGTGTTATCACAGAAATCCGCTTTTTGGCTGTTTCTCAGCAAGAAACAGTTATTTTGAACCTGAAACACAGGTCCCCCCCCCCATTACCGGGAGTGCATCACTGCGCCGTGCTGTGGACAAAATGAGGTACTGCACATTCGCCTAAAAGGCAGAATGACAGCATTAAAATGTCTCCAACTGCTCTCAAATAAAGTGTAAAAATCTGAAAATAAACACAATTCCTTCACAAAACTGGACTTTGTCTTTTGAGCATCTTTTGCCTTCATTTGCTTCAGCCAAATTAGAAACATGAGAAGAAAAGAGGGGAAAATCTCACTCCAGACTCAGCCAAAAACAGCAGCCGAAGTTCTGCATTAAAATTGCTCAAACTTGTCTAAAATCACAATCTAAAAATCTAAAGATGATCAAAATGGCTTAGCAATGATGCAGCCTGCCTTTTGAACGTGTTTTTCCTGGCTTTACTTCAGCAAAATGAAAGAAAAGAGGAGAAAATTGCACTTCAGCCAGGGTTAAAAAGCAGCAGAAATACTGCATTAAAATGCCTCCAACTTGTCTAAAATGACATTAAAAAATCTAAAAATGATCAAAATGACTTAGAAATGATGGGCCCCTCCTTTTGCATATTTTTTCACTGGCTTTACTCCACCAGAATTGAAGATATCAGCAGAAAAGAGGGGGGAAATTGTAGTATTGTCTGCCCTGGAGAAGTTTCTTTTTTTGCCCACAAGATGGAGGCAGAGCTCCACAGATGAATTTAGCTGCACTCGGAACTTTGAAAACTTTCTAAGTGGTTTGGTGAGTCCATTAATGAAAGGAGTCACTCTTTCAATAGCTTGCCTTAAAAAATCAGAAGGTAAAACAGTGTTTTCACAAAAATCCGCTTTTAGCTGTAGCTCAGCCAGAAACAGTCATTTTCAACCTGAAACACAGGTAAGTTGTTTGGTGAGTCCAATAATGAAAGGACTCACTCAAATCAACTATTTAGACTCCCTCCTTCAATTTTCTGACGTTTTCAATAGCTTGCCTTAAAAAATCAGAAGGTAAAACAGTGTTTTCACAAAAATCCGCTTTTAGCTGTATCTCAGCCAGAAACAGTCATTTTCAACCTGAAACACAGGTAAGTTGTTTGGTGAGTCCAATAATGAAATTAGTCACTCAAATCAACTATATAGACTCCCTCCTTCAATTTTCTGACGTTTTCAATAGCTTGCCTTAAAAAATCAGAAGGTAAAACAGTGTTTTCACAAAAATCCGCTTTTATCTCGGCCAGAAACAGTCATTTTCAACCTGAAACACAGGTAAGTGGTTTGGTGAGTCCAATAATGAAATTAGTCACTCAAATCAACTATATAGACTCTCGCCTTCAATTTTCTGACGTTTTCCATAGCTTGCCTTAAAAAATCAGAAGGTAAAACAGTGTTATCACAGAAATCCGCTTTTTGGCTGTTTCTCAGCAAGAAACAGTTATTTTGAACCTGAAACACAGGTCCCCCCCCCCCCCCCCCCCCCCCCCCCCCACCCATTACCGGGAGTGCATCACTGCGCCGTGCTGTGGAAAAAATTAGGTACTGCACATTCGCCTAAAAGGCAGAAAGACAGCATTAAAATGTCTCCAACTGCTCTGAAATAAAGTGTAAAAATCTGAAAATAAACACAATTCCTTCACAAAAATGGACTTTGTCTTTTGAGCATCTTTTGCCTTCATTTGCTTCAGCCAAATTAGAAACATGAGAAGAAAAGAGGGGAAAATCTCACTCCAGACTCAGCCAAAAACAGCAGCCGAAATGCCGCATTAAAATTGCTCAAACTTGTCTAAAATCACAATCTAAAAATCTAAAAATGATCAAAATTGCTTAGCAATGATGCAGCCTGCCTTTTGCACGTGTTTTTCCTGGCTTTACTTCAGCAAAATGAAAGAAAAGAGGAGAAAATTGCACTTCAGCCAGGGTTAAAAAGCAGCAGAAATACTGCATTAAAATGCCTCCAACTTGTCTAAAATGAAATTTAAAAATCTAAAAATGATCAAAATGACTTAGAAATGATGGGGTCCTCCTTTTGCATATTTTTTGACTGGCTTTACTCCACCAGAATTGAAAATATCAGCAGAAAAGAGGGGGGAAATTGCAGTGTTGTCTGCCCTGGAGAAGTTTCTTTTTTTGCCCACAAGATGGAGGCAGAGCTCCACAGATGAATTTAGCTGCACTCAGTTGGAACTTTGAAAACTTTCTTTTCAAAAATCCGCTTTTATCTCAGCCAGAAACGGTCATTTTCAACCTGAAGCACAGGTAAGTGGTTTGGTGAGTCCAATAATGAAATTAGTCACTCAAATCAACTATATAGACTCTCTCCTTCAATTTTCTGACGTTTTCCATAGCTTGCCTTAAAAAATCAGAAGGTAAAACAGTGTTATCACAGAAATCCGCTTTTTGGCTGTTTCTCAGCAAGAAACAGTTATTTTGAACCTGAAACACAGGTCCCCCCCCCCATTACCGGGAGTGCATCACTGCGCCGTGCTGTGGACAAAATGAGGTACTGCACATTCGCCTAAAAGGCAGAATGACAGCATTAAAATGTCTCCAACTGCTCTCAAATAAAGTGTAAAAATCTGAAAATAAACACAATTCCTTCACAAAACTGGACTTTGTCTTTTGAGCATCTTTTGCCTTCATTTGCTTCAGCCAAATTAGAAACATGAGAAGAAAAGAGGGGAAAATCTCACTCCAGACTCAGCCAAAAACAGCAGCCGAAGTTCTGCATTAAAATTGCTCAAACTTGTCTAAAATCACAATCTAAAAATCTAAAAATAATCAAAATGCTTAGCAATGATGCAGCCTGCCTTTTGCACGTGTTTTTCCTGGCTTTACTTCAGCAAAATGAATGAAAAGAGGAGAAAATTGCACTTCAGCCAGGGTTAAAAAGCAGCAGAAATACTGCATTAAAAGGCCCCCAACTTGTCTAAAATGACATTTAAAAATCTAAAAATGATCAAAATGACTTAGAAATTATGGGGCCCTCCTTTTGCATATTTTTTGACTGGCTTTACTCCACCAGAATTAAAAATATCAGCAGAAAAGAGGGGGGAAATTGCAGTGTTGTCTGCCCTGGAGAAGTTTATTTTTTTTGCCCACAAGATGGAGGCAGAGCTCCACGGATGAATTTAGCTGCACTCAGTTGGAACTTTGAAAACTTTCTAAGTGTTTTGGTGAGTCCATTAATGAAAGGAGTCACTCTTTCAATAGCTTGTCTTAAAAAATCAGAAGGTAAAACAGTGTTTTCACAAAAATCCGCTTTTAGCTGTAGGCTATCTCAGCCAGAAACAGTCATTTTCAACCTGAAACACAGGTAAGTTGTTTGGTGAGTCCAATAATGAAATGATTCACTCAAATCAACTATATAGACTCCCTCCTTCAATTTTCTGACGTTTTCAATAGCTTGTCTTAAAAAATCAGAAGGTAAAACAGTGTTTTCACAAAAATCCGCTTTTAGCTGTATCTCAGCCAGAAACAGTCATTTTCAACCTGAAACACAGGTAAGTTGTTTGGTGAGTCCAATAATGAAATGAGTCACTCAAATCAACTATATAGACTCCCTCCTTCAATTTTCTGACGTTTTCAATAGCTTGCCTTAAAAAATCAGAAGGTAAAACCGTGTTTTCACAAAAATCCGCTTTTAGCTTTATCTTAGCCAGAAACAGTCATTTTGAACCTGAAACACAGGTAAGTGGTTTGGTGAGTCCAATAATGAAAGGAGTCACTCAAATCAACTATATAGACTCCTTCCTTCAATTTTCTGACGTTTTCAATAGCTTGCCTTAAAAAATCAGAAGGTAAAAGAGTGTTTTCACAAAAATCCGCCTTTAGCTTTATCTCAGCCAGAAACAGTCATTTTCAACCTGAAACACAGGTAAGTGGTTTGGTGAGTCCAGGGGTGGACTGGCCATCGGGCATACCGGGCATTTGCCCGGTGGGCCGATGGGGATGTTGGGCCGGGCTGGGCCCCAAGGGGGCCTCGCGCTATGGGCCGTTTTTTTTTCCAAATTTTTTTTTTTTTTCAAATTTTTTTCGTTTTTTCCCTTATAAATATCAACAGTCACGTTCCATTACAGACCTAAATGTGTACTAGTCTGTGCATATCAAATATATGTGCAATGATGCGCGTGTCTGTTGTTCAACACAACTGATCAGACCAAGCGAAGACACAAGCTGCTCTGATCCAGACGATGGAGTTGGAACAAACTGTCACACAATGTCGAGAGAACGAGACAGATTCAGGAAATTTCCATCAGGGGATGAAAAAAGAAAAAAACTAAAGAAAATGGAAGAGTTTAATGTCTCTCTGAAAGGCTCGTTTGATAAATTTGTTACAAAAATCACCGATCCGACCGGGTCTCAAGCAGCCGTGGGGCCCCGCGTCGAGGCAAGCCAAATGATGATGAGGCAGGGGAAGGTATCCAGTATTTTGCTAATTGGAGAGTTAAAATTGCACATATAGACACCCGATCCGACCCGAAAAACCCAAAAAAATGTGCGCGCGCTTGCTACGCTCACGCGCAAGGGGCCCCCCTAGCCATTCCACACAGGGAATGGAAGCGGTGTAGTTGCGATCCGCGACCACTAGATGGAGCCACAGACCGCTATATGCATTCAAGCCTCTCATTTCAGTACTTACCTTTAAAGCGACACTACGTAACTTTTCCACCTTAATATCATATTTCCAGAGTCATTGTGATGGTACATCAACTTCCAACAGGTTTACTGACACCTCTTTCATGATCTGAGGGAGTCTGTATCGCCTTCACTGGCACTATGTAACTTTGAGGAGCATGGTAGGAACCCTGCCACACTAAAAAACTACAAATTTTACGGCTTTGACTGCTTTACGGCACACACGTCACTTCCCCCTCCTTCCCGATTCGCAGTCGAGACGAAAATGGGCGGGGCGTGGACTAGATCCATGGGCGTGGAGCGCAGCTCCGCAGAAGCTGGTAACCTGTTGCTGCAGCAGCAGCAGCAGCAGCAGCTCCACATATAACAGACCAGGGAAAAGATCCTAATGGTTTAACTTTTCAACTGTTTCCTGCTCGGAGGCAGAACCACGCAGGCCAAGTATCTGATATAACGGAGTAAAAGAGTGAAAGAGTCGTCGGCTCGCTTTGGATCGCAGCTGTAACGACCAAACACACAGTAAAGCCTGAATTATGGTTCTGCGTTAAATCGACGCACACCTACGGCGTAATGTACGTGGCGACGCGCAACGTACGGTGCGTGTCGCCGCGTACCCTACGCCGTAGGCTCTGCGTCGTTTTAACGCAGGACCATAAACAGCCTTAAACCACAAACACTCACGCAGACCGGGGGTCGGATCAAAACACGGGTTTTATTCCCCACTTCGCCAGCTAAACGCAGTTGCTGGCCAGCTCTCTGCGGTGCAATTAACCCCAATCTTCAGATAAAACTAGTTTGTTGAGGAAAAAATATTAACTCTTATTTGTAGCTGCAGAGGAAAAAAATAATCTCACGAGGAAAACTAAAATAATCACGGCTCGGAGCCTCTTCAGCATAATACAGCGGTCAAAAAAAAGAAAAGAGAAGTAAGAGGGATACAAAACATGTACTGTATGTTGTATTATACAAATTTATTGAAACATATGGCTCTTCAGTAGAGATTTCATATGGATCCTTCCAGACCGTTAATAATCATTATTTTCTCCATATACTGCTCCCTGGCTTCCTTGTTTAAGGTATCCCGGTAAATTCCAGTTCCTTTCCAGCAGTTTAACATCTTTTTTTTTGCGTTCCGTCTGTTCACTTGGTGAAACAGAAAAGCGTCCCGTCTCCTCCATGGATGTATTATAGAACTCCTCTCATCAAAACAAATGCAGCGACGGGACAGGATCTTTCCGGCAGTACGCGCTGGTGCTCATGGGAAACGTAGTGTTCTTTCTGGTAAAGCACTACCGCTTTTGTCCAAAAGATGCCGCCAAACTCAGAAAAGCTGAAAGTTACGTTGTGCTGCTTTAAGTGACTGCATTTTGTGTTGATTCGCTGCATATTTTCGTGTATTAAGTTAGTCTTTTCTAATCAAAGATGTAACTGTTTATAATTTCATTATTCAGACAATTTTGGTGTTAATATTGTTTGTATTTTGTTTTTTGTGTAGACCACACAAATTCCTCCAGTCTAATAAACTGGTAAAAGGAAAGTTCTGCCCCCCTCGTGTTTGGTCAAACACCCCTTGGCGACGTCTATCACCCCTGAACCCTCAGTCTCAGCTACAAATTGGTCCTTCGAGCCGGATAGAGTCGTTACCATGGCAACCTCCAGAGGTGATCCAGGCAGAACAACCCCCAGTCCTCGCCTCCACAGGACAACCCATAGACCTTCTCACCTCCAGGATTATGTGGTTGATTATGGAGATGAGGAGCAGCAACCAGCAACACCTCCCACCCGACGTGAAGCAAGCGGGTCAGGCAGTTCTGCATCTTCGCTGCAGAACCCGGGTCCAACAAGCCCATCCACCAGCCTTATGCAACACATTGTTGAGACGGCTAAACAGCAAAGTGAAACTGCAAAGCAACAGAGCGAAACGGCTAGGCGTCAGACAGAGCTACTAGAACAGGTCCTGCTAAGAACCACTCCCCAGACCTCAGTCCATTCCTCGAGAGCAGCATCACGTCAACAGTCACCTTGGGCTCACCTCCACCAGACAGTAGGTGGAATGCAGCCAGCATCCAATGAATGGCGTTCCCCCCAAAGACTTGAGGATACTGAGGCCCCAGCTCAGAGCTCTCCCCTCTTAGCCACACAAGAGCCGCCTGGTCCCAAGCTAAACCCTCAATTGAGGAGGGAACTGTACGAATCACCACCTCTACTTAGCCGAGCAACATCCATCAGCATGCATCCCCTCGACCCGCAGGATACCACACCAGACATCCATCAGTCTACTAGCTCCAGGCAAATATGTCCCACTTCATTACGCCCCCTTCCACGCTTTCCTGAAGACCATCAGCTGCCGCACACCTTTCAGCGCTCCAACCATCAAAGTCAGCCACCGGCCTTCACTAAGCAAGTCCTCTCAGCCCCCCAGAGTCGACCTACTGGCCCAACTCAATATAATCCTGCACACACTAAACAGGATCCAGGTACTGGCTACCATGTTGCCCCCCCAGTTGTAGAGTCCCAGCTCAGACCACATGCCTCATGCTATGTGCCTCCCCACGCACTCCACGTCGAGGCGCCAACATTCCCAGATTTCACCAGAGAGGACCGAGCACAATATGTAGAGCTTCGCCTGTCACTCAATAACCTTTTACATCAGGGCCATTCCGAACAGTACAAGTATGCTCTACTGTTGAAACATGTAAAGACCCCAAATGCTCATCGGCTTGTCCTTGCTCATGCTGAGTCTTCCACCCCTTATACCAACGCACTGCAGGCACTGGATAGAAGGTATGGGCGACCCTATCAGTTTGTTCTGAAGGAGATTGAGACCCTTGAGAACTTGGCCCCCCTTCGAGCAGGAGACGAGCGGGCTCTGGATGACTTCTCACTGCGTGTACAAGCCATCGTGGGCATGCTAAAATCTCTAAAAGAAGATGGTCTTGAGGAGCTGCACAGTGGATCTAATGTGAAACGTCTACTGAATAGACTGCCCCGCCCACAACAGCAGAGATTCAGGAGACACCAAATCAGGAAGAACCCCAATCAAGTCAAAACATCTCTGCTAGAGTTTGCAGAGTGGCTGCAGCTGGAGGCAGACTGTCTGGAATTCGACCCCACGGACCAAGTTTTCCACGCCAGAAGGGAGCAGAAACCCCGACCTATGACTCAACAAGCCAATGTCATGTATGGAGCAGAGCACCCTCAATCTAAGATCACCCCGGTTGCTCCCCCACCAAAGGTTAAAGGTGCACCAAAGATTCACTGCCCCTACTGCAACAGTACAGCTCACTATCTGAGCCAGTGCACAGACTTTGCTGCTCTTACGAGAGATCAGGCTGTCAGCTGGATTAAAGGAAATAAGAGATGCTGGAGGTGCGCCCGAGCACATCTAGCTAAAGACTGCGACCTAAAGAAGCCTTGCCACCTCTGTAAGGGAAAGCACTTGTCTTCTCTCCATGATGTCAATCAGCGGAGTGCTGCAGAGCCCGTAGATATTCCCACACAGAGTGCTACGCTCTACACCTCCGACTCTGAGACTCTGTACTTAGACCAGACTCGCCGTGGTGGAAGAGTCTTCCTTAAGGTCGTCAAAGTTATCCTCCATCAAGGGAATAGAGCGTTTGACACATACGCTATCCTTGATGACGGCTCAGAGCACACCATCCTGCTTTCCAATGCCGCGCAGCACCTGGGACTGCGAGGAACGTCTGAGGCCCTGAAACTGCGGACAGTGCACCAAGACATCAAGACGGTGAGTGGAGCCTCCATCTCTTGCACTATATCTCCAGCTAACAAGCCACATGAGAAATTTCACATCCAAGATGCATTCACCGCTAACCACCTTGGCCTGGCAGAGTATACATACCCCCTGTTGACCTTACAGCAGAAATACAGACACCTAGAAGGCCTGCCAATACCTTCCGTCCACAAGGTTCGCCCAACACTGCTCATTGGTTCAGACCACCCAGACCTAATCGTCCCCATTGAGCCGGTGCGCCTCGGCCCACCAGGAGGCCCAGCTGCAGTTAAAACCTGCCTAGGTTGGACCTTACAAGGGCCTTCAAAACACCTGCAGGATCAGCTCTCAGCTTCTCAGTGCCTATTCACCTCCTCCTCTTCTCCTACCACAGATCTGTACCATCAAGTAGAGAGGTTGTGGCAGTTGGACACTCTACCCTTCTGTAGTGAGAAGGTGGTAACGAGGTCCAAACAAGACCAGGAAGCAGTTGAAATGCTTGAGGCAAGCACAGTGAGGGTGGAGATCAATGGCATACATCGCTATGCGACACCACTGCTCAGAGCTAAAGACATGCCCAGGCTACAGGCATCCAAGGAAGCAGTGATGTCATACCTCCGGAGCACAGAACGTCGGCTTGCCAAGGACCCTCCACTGGCCATCACCTACAAACAGGAGATTGAGAAACTGGAAAGAGCTGGTTACGCTACAAAACTCACCTCTCAAGAAGCTGTACAGTCAAGTGAATCGTGGTATGTACCTCACCACATCGTATCCCACCATGGTAAACACAGAGTTGTGCTTAACTGTTCCTTCAGCTTTAAAGGCCAGAACCTCAACCACTACCTGCTGCCAGGACCCACATTAGGATCCTCACTCCTAGGGGTCCTTGTTCGGTTTAGAGAACACCCAGTGGCTATTAGTGGAGACATAAAACAGATGTTCCACCAAGTCCGGCTCTTCCCCAGTGACCAACCCGTAATGCGGTTCCTGTGGCGAGATCTCCGGTCTGAGACACCACCTGAGGTTTACGAATGGCGTGTCCTCCCATTTGGAACCACATGCAGTCCCTGCTGTGCTACCTTTGCCCTGCAGAAGCATGTGCTCGACCACAGTGAACCAGGGGACCGAGTTCGTCACGCTGTGCAGAAACACTTTTACGTTGACAATTGCCTACTGAGCACATCTACCCCAGAAGAAGCCAGAGACATGGTTGACCAGTTAAGAGAACTACTAGCATCAGGGGTTGTCATGTGTTGTCATCATGTTGCTTCAGTGGTTAGCCACCTTCCTACAGAGGCAAAGTCAGAGAGTGCAGAGTTATGGATCTCAGAGTCCCAAGCAGATCCCCAGGAACATGCCCTTGGACTGAGCTGGCATTGTTCCCCAGATACCCTTCAGTATCAGCGCCGCCCATCCCCCCTCCAAGATGTGACGATGCGCAACATCTACCGCATCCTTGCAAGCCAGTATGATCCCATTGGATACATACTCCCCTTTACCACCAGGGCCAAAGTCTTAGTCCAACACCTCTGGGCAAAAGAAAGAGAATGGGATGACCCCCTGTTGCCCTCAGATCTTCTACAAGCTTGGAACACATGGGAGGGTGAGCTGCAGCACCTACCAAAAATCAAGCTACCTCGGTGCTATGCAACTCCTGACCCGGATGGAACCGAGGTGACAAGAGAGCTTCACATATTCTGTGACGCGTCAGAGGCTGCGTATGGTTCAGTAGCCTACCTCCGTACTGAGCACCAGCAGGGGAACATTCAGGTGTCCTTTGTATTGGCCAGATCTCGAGTCGCTCCAAACCGAGCTCTCTCAATGCCAAGGCTCAAGGCACCCTGGAAATCAAGAACACAGTTTTGTGGTCCGACTCTTCAACGGTACTTACCTGGCTTCAGTCGGAATCTTGTAGATTCAAAGTGTTCGTGGGGAACAGGATCGCCGAGATTCAGGAGCTGACTGAGGGCCACTGTTGGAGATATGTGGATTCTGGGAATAACCCCGCCGACGATTTTACACGGGGGAAGACCCTCCTTGAACTGGCGGCGCCAAACAGATGGAGTCAGGGACCACAGTTCCTTTACCAGGCCCCAGAATCATGGCCTATGCTTCCAGCCCCGACCAATGATGCAGACTCTGAAGAGCTCCGCAAGCCCAAGTTCTGTGGCCTAACCACCGCTGGTCCCCCTGCGATAGATGCGACTCAGTACACCTCCTTTGAAGACCTGGTGGAGGCCACCTGCAGATCCCTAGATGGGGCGGCTCATCAGCCTGATGGTCCCTCTGCTGCCGATTACCAACTGGCCGAAACCACCATATTGCAACAGGCACAAACAGACAGCTTCCCTGATGAATATAAGGCCCTTGAGACTGGCAGGTCCATCTCATCAAGTAGTTGCCTTATTACCTTGTCCCCAGAGTTTGATTCCAGCATGAGAGTGATCCGCGTAGGTGGTCGACTCCGTCGAGTAGAAGGCCTTAGTCCTGAAACAGTGCACCCAATAGTGCTGCACCCAAAGCACCCAGTGACAAAACTTCTTGTTCAGCAGTTTGACAACAAGTTGTGCCATTCTGGACCAGAAAGGGTCTTTGCTGAGATCCGACGGCGGTTCTGGATACTCAGGGGCAGGGAAGCAATACGCCGCCATCAACATTACTGCCCCCAGTGTCAGAAATGGAGAGCCAAACCAAAGGTGCCAAAAATGGCTGATCTGCCCCCTGCACGGCTACGCCTCTTAAGACCAGCTTTCTATTCTACTGGTGTAGAGTGTTTTGGTCCCTTCCTGGTAAAGCGCGGACGAAGCAACGAGAAAAGATGGGGTGTGATCTTCAAGTGCTTGACAACCCGTTGCGTACATCTGGACCTTCTCTACTCCATGGACAGCGATTCGTTCCTACTGGCTCTAAGACGATTCGTGGCAAGGCGCGGCACCCCCTTTGAAATCCTGTCGGATCAGGGAACAAATTTCCGTGGGGCAGACAGAGAGATGAAGGAGAGCTTCACTGCTATGAGCCCAGCTCTGCAGATAGAGCTAGCTAAACAGAAGATCCGGTTCTGTTATAATCCCCCTAACTCACCACACTTCGGTGGAGCCTGGGAACGCGAGGTGCGCTCAGTTAAAGCTGCCCTTAAAGTCACTGTTGGTTCCCAAACCCTCACTGAAGAGGTACTGAGGACTGTGCTAATTGAGGTCGAGGGCATCTTGAATGCCAAACCATTGGGATACGTCTCTTCAGATGTCGCCGATCAAGATCCCGTCACCCCAAACTACCTCCTCATGGGGCGGCCTGATGCCTCATTACCCCAAGTCATTTACCCAGAGTCTGAAGTGCTAAGTCGACGGAGATGGAGACATAGCCAGGTACTAGCAGACCAGTTCTGGAGTCACTTCATCAAGAGGTATCTCCCAACATTGCAACCCCGTCAGAAGTGGCAGGGCGACACTGAGAACATCGTACCTGACACTGTGGTCATGATCGTTGATCATCAACTACCCCGAGCCCTCTGGCCAGTCGGCAAGGTGAAGGATGTCCACCTTAGCGCAGATGGCCGTATTCGCTCAGTTAACGTTCAGGTAAAGGACAAGGTATACCAGAGATCAGTCGCCCACCTTATTAAACTACCTGCCATCCCAGAGGACCAGTAAGCAGCATCTCCCTCTAGTTGTAGTCTCTTTGAGGAGTACATTCTCGCAGTGAATGTAGGGGCGGCTGTTTAAGAGACTCTGAGGTGAGAGTGGACATGCGGTGTGCATGTGTATCGCCCCCCCCCCCCCCCCCCCCTCTCATGTGCTCGTTGAGTGGCAGCAGCCAATCAGGGCTGACTGCACACGCAGTGAACCTGCTGCGTTGGAAGTCCCTGGGAGGAGATGAGAAGGAGACCGGAGCAGAAAGAGTTGTTTGGTTAACTTACCACCAGTTTATTACCAGTTACAGCTTGTTGTGTGCGTAAAAAGGCAAAAGTAAGTGTAATATGCGTTATTACCATGTTCCTAAACTTGCCTAGTGGTTAAACTGCCTGAATCTGCTGTTTTTATGTGCATACTGAATACCTCTATTAGTTCTAGTAGTTAACCTGACATTGCAATCAGCTATTCTCGCAGTGTGATGTTTACGCAGCCTATTTAGCCTCTTATGTGTTAATTACATCGCTGTTAATGCGTCACTCACGTGCTGAGAGGAAGCGGTGTAGTTGCGATCCGCAACCACTAGATGGAGGCACAGACCGCTATATGCGCTATATGCAGTGAAGCCTCTCATTTCACTACTTACCTTTAAGTGAGTGCATTTTGTGTTGATTCGCTGCATATTTTCGTGTATTAAGTTAGTCTTTTCTAATCAAAGATGTAACTGATTATAATTTCATTATTCAGAAAATTTTGGTGTTAATATTGTTTGTATTTTGTTTCTTGTGTAGACCACACAAATTCCTCCAGCCTAATAAACTGGTAAAAGGAAAGTTCTGCCCCCCTCGTGTTTGGTCAAACACCCCTTGGCGACGTCAAGGGGCGACAGGTCCCCCCCCCCCCCCCCCCCCCCCCCCCCAACCATTACCGGGAGTGCATCACTGCGCCGTGCTGTGGACAAAATGAGGTACTGCACATTCGCCTAAAAGGCAGAATGACAGCATTAAAATGTCTCCAACTGCTCTGAAATAAAGTGTAAAAATCTGAAAATAAGCACAATTCCTTCACAAAAATGGACTTTGTCTTTTGAGCATCTTTTGCCTTCATTTGCTTCAGCCAAATTAGAAACATGAGAAGAAAAGAGGGGAAAATCTCACTCCAGACTCAGCCAAAAACAGCAGCCGAAATGCCGCATTAAAATTGCTCAAACTTGTCTAAAATCACAATCTAAAAATCTAAAAATGATCAAAATGGCTTAGCAATGGTGCAGCCTGCCTTTTGCACGTGTTTTTCCTGGCTTTACATCAGCAAAATGAAAGAAAAGAGGAGAAAATTGCACTTCAGCCAGGGTTAAAAAGCAGCAGAAATACTGCATTAAAATGCCTCCAACTTGTCTAAAATGACATTTAAAAATCTAAAAATGATCAAAATGACTTAGAAATGATGGGGCCCTCCTTTTGACTGGCTTTACTCCAC
Source organism: Cololabis saira (assembly GCF_033807715.1). Lineage (NCBI taxonomy): Eukaryota > Metazoa > Chordata > Actinopteri > Beloniformes > Belonidae > Cololabis > Cololabis saira. The sequence continues at coordinate 26,295 of NC_084590.1, read as the reverse complement.
CAGAATTGAAAATATCAGCAGAAAAGAGGGGGGAAATTGCAGTGTTGTCTGCCCTGGAGAAGTTTCTTTTTTTGCCCACAAGATGGAGGCAGAGCTCCACAGATGAATTTAGCTGCACTCAGTTAGAACTTTGAAAACTTTCTAAGTGGCTTGGTGAGTCCATTAATGAAAGGAGTCACTCTTTCAATAGCTTGCCTTAAAAAATCAGAAGGTAAAACAGTGTTTTCACAAAAATCCGCTTTTAGCTGTAGCTCAGCCAGAAACAGTCATTTTCAACCTGAAACACAGGTAAGTTGTTTGGTGAGTCCAATAATGAAAGGAGTCACTCAAATCAACTATATAGACTCCCTCCTTCAATTTTCTGACGTTTTCAATAGCTTGCCTTAAAAAATCAGAAGGTAAAACAGTGTTTTCACAAAAATCCGCTTTTATCTCAGCCAGAAACAGTCATTTTCAACCTGAAACACAGGTAAGTGGTTTGGTGAGTCCAATAATGAAATTAGTCACTCAAATCAACTATATAGACTCTCTCCTTCAATTTTCTGACGTTTTCCATAGCTTGCCTTAAAAAATCAGAAGGTAAAACAGTGTTATAACAGAAATCCGCTTTTTGGCTGTTTCTCAGCAAGAAACAGTTATTTTGAACCTGAAACACAGGTCCCCCCCCCCCCCCCCCCCCCTCACCCATTACCGGGAGTGCATCACTGCGCCGTGCTGTGGACAAAATGAGGTACTGCACATTCGCCTAAAAGGCAGAATGACAGCATTAAAATGCCTCCAACTAGAATAAAGTGTAAAAATCTGAAAATAAGCACAATTCCTTCACAAAAATGGACTTTGTCTTTTGAGCATCTTTTGCCTTCATTTGCTTCAGCCAAATTAGAAACATGAGAAGAAAAGAGGGGAAAATCTCACTCCAGACTCAGCCAAAAACAGCAGCCGAAATGCCGCATTAAAATTACTCAAACTTGTCTAAAATCACAATCTAAAAATCTAAAAATGATCAAAATGGCTTAGCAATGATGCGGCCTGCCTTTTGCACGTGTTTTTCCTGGCTTTACTTCAGCAAAGTGAAAGAAAAGAGGAGAAAATTGCACTTCAGCCAGGGTTAAAAAGCAGCAGAAATACTGCATTAAAATGCCTCCAACTTGTCTAAAATGACATTTAAAAATCTAAAAATGATCAAAATGACTTAGAAATGATGGGGCCCTCCTTTTGCATATTTTTTGACTGGCTTTACTCCACCAGAATTGAAAATATCAGCAGAAAAGAGGGGGGAAATTGCAGTGTTGTCTGCCCTGGAGAAGTTTCTTTTTTTGCCCACAAGATGGAGGCAGAGCTCCACGGATGAATTTAGCTGCACTCAGTTGGAACTTTGAAAACTTTCTAAGTGGTTTGGTGAGTCCAATAATGAATGGAGTCACTCTTTCAATAGCTTGCCTTAAAAAATCAGAAGGTAAAACAATGTTTTCACAAAAATGGACTTTGTCTTTTGAGCATCTTTTGCCTTCATTTGCTTCAGCCAAATTAGAAACATGAGAAGAAAAGAGGGGAAAATCTCACTCCAGACTCAGCCAAAAACAGCAGCCGAAATGCCGCATTAAAATTACTCAAACTTGTCTAAAATCACAATCTAAAAATCTAAAAATGATCAAAATGGCTTAGCAATGATGCGGCCTGCCTTTTGCACGTGTTTTTCCTGGCTTTACTTCAGCAAAGTGAAAGAAAAGAGGAGAAAATTGCACTTCAGCCAGGGTTAAAAAGCAGCAGAAATACTGCATTAAAATGCCTCCAACTTGTCTAAAATGACATTTAAAAATCTAAAAATGATCAAAATGACTTAAAAATGATGGGGCCCTCCTTTTGCATATTTTTTGACTGGATTTACTCCACCAGAATTGAAAATATCTGCAGAAAAGAGGGGGGAAATTGCAGTGTTGTCTGCCCTGGAGAAGTTTCTTTTTTTGCCCACAAGATGGAGGCAGAGCTCCACGGATGAATTTAGCTGCACTCAGTTGGAACTTTGAAAACTTTCTAAGTGGTTTGGTGTGTCCAATAATGAACGGAGTCACTCTTTCAATAGCTTGCCTTAAAAAATCAGAAGGTAAAACAGTGTTTTCACAAAAATGGGCTTTGTCTTTTGAGCATTTTTTGCCTTCATTTGCTTCAGCCAAATTAGAAACATGAGAAGAAAAGAGGGGAAAATCTCACTCCAGACTCAGCCAAAAACAGCAGCCGAAATGCCGCATTAAAATTGCTCAAACTTGTCTAAAATTACAATCTAAAAATCTAAAAATGATCAAAATGGCTTAGCAATGATGCAGCCTGCCTTTTGCACGTGTTTTTCCTGGCTTTACTTCAGCAAAATGAAAGAAAAGAGGAGAAAATTGCACTTCAGCCAGGGTTAAAAAGCAGCAGAAATACTGCATTAAAATGCCTCCAACTTGTCTAAAATGACATTTAAAAATCTAAAAATGATCAAAATGACTTAGACATTATGGGCCCCTCCTTTTGCATATTTTTTCACTGGCTTTACTCCACCAGAATTGAAAATATCAGCAGAAAAGAGGGGGGAAATTGTAGTGTTGTCTGCCCTGGAGAAGTTTCTTTTTTTGCCCACAAGATGGAGGCAGAGCTCCACGGATGAATTTAGCTGCACTCAGTTGGAACTTTGAAAACTTTCTAAGTGGTTTGGTGAGTCCAATAATGAACGGAGTCACTCTTTCAATAGCTTGCCTTAAAAAATCAGAAGGTAAAACAGTGTTTTCACAAAAATGGGCTTTGTCTTTTGAGCATTTTTTGCCTTCATTTGCTTTAGCCAAATTAGAAACATGAGAAGAAAAGAGGGGAAAATCTCACTCCAGACTCAGCCAAAAACAGCAGCCGAAATGCCGCATTAAAATTGCTCAAACTTGTCTAAAATCACAATCTAAAAATCTAAAAATGATCAAAATGGCTTAGCAATGATGCAGCCTGCCTTTTGAACGTGTTTTTCCTGGCTTTGCTTCAGCAAAATGAAAGAAAAGAGGAGAAAATTGCACTTCAGCCAGGGTTAAAAAGCAGCAGAAATACTGCATTAAAATGCCTCCAACTTGTCTAAAATGACATTTAAAAATCTAAAAATGATCAAAATGACTTAGAAATGATGGGCCCCTCCTTTTGCATATTTTTTCACTGGCTTTACTCCACCAGAATTGAAGATATCAGCAGAAAAGAGGGGGGAAATTGTAGTGTTGTCTGCCCTGGAGAAGTTTCTTTTTTTGCCCACAAGATGGAGGCAGAGCTCCACAGATGAATTTAGCTGCACTCAGTTGGAACTTTGAAAACTTTCTAAGTGGTTTGGTGAGTCCATTAATGAAAGGAGTCACTCTTTCAATAGCTTGCCTTAAAAAATCAGAAGGTAAAACAGTGTTTTCACAAAAATCCGCTTTTAGCTGTAGCTCAGCCAGAAACAGTCATTTTCAACCTGAAACACAGGTAAGTTGTTTGGTGAGTCCAATAATGAAAGGAGTCACTCAAATCAACTATATAGACTCCCTCCTTCAATTTTCTGACGTTTTCAATAGCTTGCCTTAAAAAATCAGAAGGTAAAACAGTGTTTTCACAAAAATCCGCTTTTATCTCAGCCAGAAACAGTCATTTTCAACCTGAAACACAGGTAAGTGGTTTGGTGAGTCCAATAATGAAATTAGTCACTCAAATCAACTATATAGACTCTCTCCTCAATTTTCTGACGTTTTCCATAGCTTGCCTTAAAAAATCAGAAGGTAAAACAGTGTTATAACAGAAATCCGCTTTTTGGCTGTTTCTCAGCAAGAAACAGTTATTTTGAACCTGAAACACAGGTCTCCCCCCCCACCCCCCCCCTCACCCATTACCGGGAGTGCATCACTGCGCCGTGCTGTGGACAAAATGAGGTACTGCACATTCGCCTAAAAGGCAGAATGACAGCATTGAAATGTCTCCAACTAGAATAAAGTGTAAAAATATGAAAATAAACACAATTCCTTCACAAAAATGGACTTTGTCTTTTGAGCATCTTTTGCCTTCATTTGCTTCAGCCAAATTAGAAACATGAGAAGAAAAGAGGGGAAAATCTCACTCCAGACTCAGCCAAAAACAGCAGCCGAAATGCCGCATTAAAATTACTCAAACTTGTCTAAAATCGCAATCTAAAAATCTAAAAATGATCAAAATGGCTTAGCAATGATGCGGCCTGCCTTTTGCACGTGTTTTTCCTGGCTTTACTTCAGCAAAATGAAAGAAAAGAGGAGAAAATTGCACTTCAGCCAGGGTTAAAAAGCAGCAGAAATACTGCATTAAAATGCCTCCAACTTGTCTAAAATGACATTTAAAAATCTAAAAATGATCAAAATGACTTAAAAATGATGGGGCCCTCCTTTTGCATATTTTTTGACAGGCTTTACTCCACCAGAATTGAAAATATCAGCAGAAAAGAGGGGGGAAATTGCAGTGTTGTCTGCCCTGGAGAAGTTTCTTTTTTTGCCCACAAGATGGAGGCAGAGCTCCACGGATGAATTTAGCTGCACTCAGTTGGAACTTTGAAAACTTTCTAAGTGGTTTGGTGAGTCCAATAATGAACGGAGTCACTCTTTCAATAGCTTGCCTTAAAAAATCAGAAGGTAAAAAAATGTTTTCACAAAAATGGACTTTGTCTTTTGAGCATATTTTGCCTTCATTTGCTTCAGCCAAATTAGAAACATGAGAAGAAAAGAGGGGAAAATCTCACTCCAGACTCAGCCAAAAACAGCAGCCGAAATGCTGCATTAAAATTGCTCAAACTTGTCTAAAATCAAAATCTAAAAATCTAAAAATGATCAAAATGGCTTAGAAATGATGCAGCCTGCCTTTTGCACGTGTTTTTCCTGGCTTTACTTCAGCAAAATGAAAGAAAAGAGGAGAAAATTGCACTTCAGCCAGGGTTAAAAAGCAGCAGAAATACTGCATTGAAATGCCTCCAACTTGTCTAAAATGACATTTAAAAATCTAAAAATGATCAAAATGACTTAGAAATGATGGGCCCCTCCTTTTGCATATTTTTTCACTGGCTTTACTCCACCAGAATTGAAAATATCAGCAGAAAAGTTGGGGGAAAATGTAGTGTTGTCTGCCCTGGAGAAGTTTCTTTTTTTGCCCACAAGATGGAAGCAGAGCTCCACAGATGAATTTAGCTGCACTCAGTTGGAACTTTGAAAACTTTCTAAGTGGTTTGGTGAGTCCAATAATGAACGGAGTCACTCTTTCAATAGCTTGCCTTAAAAAATCAGAAGGTAAAACAGTGTTTTCACAAAAATGGGCTTTGTCTTTTGAGCATTTTTTGCCTTCATTTGCTTTAGCCAAATTAGAAACATGAGAAGAAAAGAGGGGAAAATCTCACTCCAGACTCAGCCAAAAACAGCAGCCGAAATGCCACATTAAAATTGCTCAAACTTGTCTAAAATCACAATCTAAAAATCTAAAAATGATCAAAATGGCTTAGCAATGATGCAGCCTGCCTTTTGCACGTGTTTTTCCTGGCTTTACTTCAGCAAAATGAATGAAAAGAGGAGAAAATTGCACTTCAGCCAGGGTTAAAAAGCAGCAGAAATACTGCATTAAAATGCCTCCAACTTGTCTAAAATGACATTTAAAAATTTAAAAATGATCAAAATGACTTAGAAATGATGGGCCCCTCCTTTTGCATATTTTTTCACTGGCTTTACTCCACCAGAATTGAAGATATCAGCAGAAAAGAGGGGGGAAATTGTAGTGTTGTCTGCCCTGGAGAAGTTTCTTTTTTTGCCCACAAGATGGAGGCAGAGCTCCACAGATGAATTTAGCTGCACTCACTTGGAACTTTGAAAACTTTCTAAGTGGTTTGGTGAGTCCATTAATGAAAGGAGTCACTCTTTCAATAGCTTGCCTTAAAAAATCAGAAGGTAAAACAGTGTTTTCACAAAAATCCGCTTTTAGCTGTAGCTCAGCCAGAAACAGTCATTTTCAACCTGAAACACAGGTAAGTTGTTTGGTGAGTCCAATAATGAAAGGACTCACTCAAATCAACTATTTAGACTCCCTCCTTCAATTTTCTGACGTTTTCAATAGCTTGCCTTAAAAAATCAGAAGGTAAAACAGTGTTTTCACAAAAATCCGCTTTTAGCTGTATCTCAGCCAGAAACAGTCATTTTCAACCTGAAACACAGGTAAGTTGTTTGGTGAGTCCAATAATGAAATTAGTCACTCAAATCAACTATATAGACTCCCTCCTTCAATTTTCTGACGTTTTCAATAGCTTGCCTTAAAAAATCAGAAGGTAAAACAGTGTTTTCACAAAAATCCGCTTTTATCTCAGCCAGAAACAGTCATTTTCAACCTGAAACACAGGTAAGTGGTTTGGTGAGTCCAATAATGAAATTAGTCACTCAAATCAACTATATAGACTCTCTCCTTCAATTTTCTGACGTTTTCCATAGCTTGCCTTAAAAAATCAGAAGGTAAAACAGTGTTATCACAGAAATCCGCTTTTTGGCTGTTTCTCAGCGAGAGACCATTATTTTGAACCTGAAACACAGGTCTCCCCCCCCCCCCACCCATTACCGGGACTGCATCACTGCGCCGTGCCGTGGACAAAATGAGGTACTGCACAATCGCCTAAAAGGCAGAATGACAGCATTAAAAGGTCTCCAACTGCTCTCAAATAAAGTGTAAAAATCTGAAAATAAACACAATTCCTTCACAAAAATGGGCTTTGTCTTTTGAGCATTTTTTTCCTTCATTTGCTTGAGCCAAATTAGAAACATGAGAAGAAAAGAAGGGAAAATCTCACTCCAGACTCAGCCAAAAACAGCAGCCGAAATGCTGCATTAAAATTACTCAAACTTGTCTAGAATCACAATCTAAAAATCTAAAAATGATCAAAATGGCTTAGCAATGATGCAGCCTTCCTTTTGCACGTGTTTTTCCTGGCTTTACTTCAGCAAAATGAAAGAAAAGAGGAGAAAATTGCACTTCAGCCAGGGTTAAAAGGCAGCAGAAATACTTCATTAAAATGCCTCCAACTTGTCTAAAATGAAATTTAAAAATCTAAAAATGATCAAAATGACGTAGAAATGATGGGCCCCTCCTTTTGCATATTTTTTGACTGGCTTTACTCCACCAGAATTGAAAATATCAGCAGAAAAGAGGTGGGGAATTGTAGTGTTGTCTGCCCTGGAAGTTTCTTTTTTTGCCCACAAGATGGAGGCAGAGCTCCACAGATGAATTTAGCTGCACTCAGTTGGAACTTTGAAAACTTTCTAAGTGGTTTGGTGAGTCCAATAATGAAAGGAGTCACTCTTTCAATAGCTTGCCTTAAAAAATCAGAAGGTAAAACAGTGTTTTCACAAAAATCCGCTTTTAGCTGTAGCTCAGCCAGAAACAGTCATTTTCAACCTGAAACACAGGTAAGTTGTTTGGTGAGTCCAATAATGAAAGGAGTCACTCAAATCAACTATATAGACTCCCTCCTTCAATTTTCTGACGTTTTCAATAGCTTGTCTTAAAAAATCAGAAGGTAAAACAGTGTTTTCACAAAAATCCGCTTTTAGCTGTATCTCAGCCAGAAACGATCATTTTGAACCTTAAACACAGGTAAGTGGTTTGGTGAGTCCAACAATGAAAGGAGTCACTCAAATCAACTAAATAGACTCCTTCCTTCAGTTTGCTGACGTTTTCAATAGCTTGCCTTAAAAAATCAGAAGGTAAAACGAAAGTTACGTCTGTAACTACGGTTCTATGAGTCCCGGACGACCGCCAGGCGCTGCTGTAAGCACTGGATATCTTCCCTCGCGCATGCGCAATGTCGAGTACAATACCAACAATGTCACGTCACCCGTGACCCCTGCATGACCCCCGGAAGGGTATATCTTCCGGCGTCAGCAAGGGATCGACTCCTAGAATCTTCTCGCGAGAGCACGAGGATTCGGAGTGACCGCCAGGCCTGGCGGTCATCCGGGACTCATAGAACCGTAGTTACAGGCGTAACTTTCGTTCTATTTCGTCCCTACTGACCGCCAGGCGGTGCTGTAAGCACTGGATGACGAATACCAACAATGTCACGTAGGATCCCGGTCACATACCTCACTGACCAGGGGCAGAAGGACCCGGGAGTAGAACCACGCCCAATGGTTGGGGAGTGGCGACATTGATCCGGTAAAACCTGGAGAACGTGTCTGGCGACGTCCACGAAGTCGCTGTGCAGATGTCCTCCAGAGGCACCCCCTGCAGGGCAGCCAAGAAGCTGCAACGCTTCTGGTCGAGTGGCACCTTACCCCCACTGGTAAGGGGCGGCCACTGGCCCTGTGGGCGCGCTCGACGGTGTCCACCACCCAGTGGGACGGCGCTGTCCAGAAACAGCATGCCCCCTGTTGGGGCCACCATGGCAGAGAACAAGCTGCTCCGACCGTCGCACAGGCGCGGTAGCATAAGCAGCAAGGGCCCGTACGGGGCACAAAGGGCTTGGCCCACTCTCTGCAGGACCTAGGGCAGGAACGCCACGTTCGGCCACAACGTAGCCCCTGAGCTGACTGACAGGGCATGTAACTCATCGACTCGCCGATGTCATGGTGAGGAGAAAAGCTATCTCCATAGAGAGCCACTTCAGGCCCACCGGGGCCAAGGGCCCAAAAGGGTGGAGAAGAGAGGGCACCTAGCACCATGGGCAGGTCCCACACTGCTCGGGGGTTTATATGTACGTTTATGTTCAGGTTCTCTGGAAAGCGTCTAGAGACAACACCTGTTGTATTAGACGCTATATAAAAATCGAATGGAATCGAAAACTGGGGCCTTTGGGCTCCTCGGGGGGGGCAGCCTCAGAGCCCCCCTGAGAAAGAGAAACCAGCCGGTGGCACCCCACGGTGGCATTCTCAACCAGGGCATGTTGCGATGAAATGACCGCCACATACACCTTTAAAGTGGACTGAGCACGGCCACCATCCAGGAGGGACCGAAAGGGACCCCAGGATCGTGGCCACGGGGCAAAGAACAGGGTCCTCTGCCCCGTCTGCACACCAGGCAGAGAATCTCCCCCACTCGCACTCATACCAGAGGCGGGTGGGAGGCACATGGGCATTCGAGATGCCAGCCCTGACGGGTTCAGGACAGCTTGACAACAATGGGTCCGGCGCCGCAGCGGCCAGACTCAGAGCCAAAAGCGACGGGGTCGGGGTGCAAACCTGAATCCCCGGCTGGAAAAGACGGTCCCTCTGGGGGGCGTCATGTTGTGTCGCAGCAGAGCCTCCGCAGCAGTGGAAACTATGTTTCCCCGGTCGGAAGGGGGCCACCAAGAGGAGCCCGTGAGCCCTCTGGAGGACCCTCTGCAAAGGCGGCTTGCGCCGGGAGAGGAAGTCCGTCACCCGGTTCCTGTCTCCAGGCAGGAACATCGCCCGAAGGCCGGGCAGGCGAGGAGCTGTGCACGCTAGGAGGCCCCGGGACACCTGCAGCAGCTGTGCAGAGTCGGGGCCCCCTCTGGTGGCCGATCAAGGAACAGTGGACACACCGTCCGACCGACCCGGCACGTGCCTCCCCCACAGGAGTTGCAAAAAATGTTAGTGTGAAGTGCAGAGCCCAGAGCTCCAGCACGTTGATGTGGCGCGTGCGGACCCGGGAGGACTACTGATGACAGCCTCCCGGCAGGGAGGGGACAGCGCCTAAGGGCACACCCCTCAGCCGGAATGTCCCGCCTTTCCAGGGTGCAAGGGTATAGACACACACCCGCGAAACCCTGACCAGCCTGCGCCCGTGCCTCTTGGCATCCAGGCGAGGCTGTCCAGCCACATTGCAGGGGGCGTAGCGACAGCAGGCCCAAAGGTATAAAAGGGGCAAGGGTTGCCATCACGCACCTGGTGAAAAAAATCCTCGGTGACAGGGAGAGCCCGCACAGGAGCACCCTGAACCGACAACGGTGGCCCCAGTAGGCGAACCCCCGGAACCACCGGTGACGTGCCGCGACCGGCACGTGAAACAAGCGCCCTGTAGGTCCACAGTTGCAAACAACTTCCTCCTGATCAACGCAGAGCATCTGCTGTGGTCAAGCCTCCGGAAGGGCAGGACCTTCATGTATTCGTCGAGGTCCCTCAGGTCCAAGATGGGACGACGTCCGTCGTCTCTCTTACTGACGAGAAAGTAGCTCAAGTAGAACCCCCAGGCCGCGGCGGGGGGTCCACCGGCATGACGGCGCTCTTGGCCAGTAGGGCGGGCAACACCTGAGCCCGAGCCGGAATGTTTGCCGGGTCTCTGACGATGGTCATCTCAACCCGGCCGGAGATAGGAGGCTGGTGTCGGAACTGCAATATGTACCCCTGGGCTAGGGTGGAAACCACCTGGGCCCCAATGAGCAGGCAGCCCAGTAACCGAGCTGCTGCCGGAAAAGTAGCTGACGACCGGCTCCGTGGCCTTAGCGCCGTCTCCCCCGGGCTCTGGACGTCCCGGGGGGGCGACGGTCGGGATCAACGCCCCGACGCTGGTGGGACGGTCCGCGCACAGGGGGGCGAAAGTCACCAGCAGGCTGACTCACAGACCGCTGAAAGCCGCGCCGGCCGCCGTGGGCAGGCGGCCGGGGGCGAGGCCCGGGGGCCGGTGAAGGGCCTCCCGGTGTACAGGAAGCGGCCGCACCCCTGTGAAGGTACACCAGCCGCTGCCTGGTCTCATCAGCCAGGGCGGTGCGGTTCAGAGCTTCCAGGGCAGTTGCCCCAAACAGCTCCCCCGGTTCTGCAGGTGCCTGACGAAGAACCCTACGAGCAGTCTCCGTCAGGGGTGACTGCGCCAGTCAGACATGACGGCGCGTGTGCACCAGGGTGGACATCAGCCGCCCCAGTTCCCTCGTTTGGGAGGCAAAAAGCCTGTAGGGATATGTCACACATGTCCTGTGTGGAATCATCCACCTGTGCATCCTGCAGGGAGGTGGAGAGAGCCAGTAGCAGATGAAAAAGGGTGTTCCCCAGCCGGCCGATGCGTGCCGCTGTTTCATAAGCCTTACAAATATGCCCATCAGTAACCCTACTCTGGGTAGAGGGGCACTTGGGATCTGGCTTCAGAGCCTCATCAGGAGCCACTATCAGTGCTGCAATGGAGGGCTCGATGGGGGGGGCATGTGGTGGAGACCAGCCACAGCAGCGTCCTCCATCGCCGTCAGAGCACGGTCATCAGCCGGCTGTGACATCTCTCCAGCATGAGTGCAGCCAGACCCCAGAGCAACCCCAGAGCAAACTCTGGCATGGCAGGTTCCACCTGGCCAGTACCAGGTTGCAGATTGAGGAGGGGCGCCTTCATCTGCTCCATGTCGGCAGCCAAGCGATCTACCTTCGAGGAGAGCTGGCTCGTCATCCGCCGTCGTTTGGGGGCCCCCACCACTCTCTTTGCCGATCGCTTCAGAGAAGACCCCGGCTGAGATGAGGGGAGGCTGGCCAACGTCCCCGCTGCTCAGGGCCGAGGCACGACACGCAGAGGTCCTGGTCATCCGCAGGGTCCAGGGCGGCCATGCACCCTGAACGCTCCATCACAGCGACCGGTGGGAGAGGGAGCGGACACGCTGCCGTCGCCACGGATGTGCTGGCAGGAGAGAGGAGCGGACACGCTGCCGTTCACACGAATGTGTCGGTGGGAGCGGTCACGCTGCCGTCACCACGGATGTGCCGGTGGGAGAGGGGAGCGGACGCGCTGCAGTCACCACGTAGGTGTCGGTGGGAGAGGGGAGCGGAAACGCTGCCGTCACCACAGCGAGCACGCTGCCGTCACCACCAATATGCTGGCGGGAGAGGGGAGCGGTCACGCTACCGTCAGCACGGATGTGTCAGTGGGAGAGGGGAGCAGAAACGCTGCCGTCACCACAGCGAGCACGCTGCCATCACCACCAATATGCCGGTGGGAGAGGGGAGCGGCCACGCTACCGTCAGCACGGATGTGCTGGTAGGAGAGACGAGCGGACACGCTGCCGTCCACACGAATGTGTCGGTGGGAGCGGTCACGCTGCCGTCCACACGAATGTGTCGGTGGGAGAGGGGAGCGGTCACGCTGCCGTCACCACGGATGTGCCGGTGGGAGAGGGAGCGGACGAGCCGCCATCACCACGTAGGTGTCAGTGGGAGAGGGGAGCGGAAACGCTGCCGTCACTACAGCGAGCACGCTGCCGTCACCGCCAATATACAGGCGGGAGAGGGGAGGGCCACGCTACCGTCAACACAGGTGTGTCAGTGGGAGAGGGGAGCGGAAACGCTGCCGTCACCACAGCGAGCACGCTGCCGTCACCGCCAATATGCAGGCGGGAGAGGGGAGGGCCACGCTGCCGTCACCACGGCTATGAGAAAAGGCAAAAATAGGCATCTTTACTCAAAAAGAAGAGAACAATCCTCTCTCGTTTCTTTCCTTTTTTTTTTTTTTTTTTCAAAAGAAAAAAATAATCTGCAAGGAAAAAATAATGTCACATTAATAAAGTGGGAGAGGGAGCGAAACGCTGCCGTCACCACAAATGAGCCGGTGGGAGAGGGGCGTGGCCTTCACCACGGCTGTAAGAAAGACCAAAAAAGGTGTTTGTATTGTTTTTTCAAAAGAAAAAAATAATCCTTTTCTGTCTTCTTTTTTTCCTTTTTTTTTTTTTCAAAAGAAAAAAATAATCTGCAAGGAAAAAATAATGTCGTCACATTAATAAGTGGGGAGAGGAAGCGAAACGCCGTCTCCCTGCGCAGATTGTGATCAGGTGTCAGGCGCAGCTTGACAGCTTACCTTCTGTCAGCCGCGCAGGGGGGCGGGGCGGGGAGACGCCGCCGCAACCCGACACCATCAATACCGCGCCGGCCACAGCTCCTCGGAGGACGAAAAAAATCGTTACTCCTACCTGAATGGCACGAAGCTGCACAGAGGCCGGCGGGTTTCTTAGGGAGGAAAGGAAGGAGCTTCACAAAGCTCCTATTTCCGTCCTGTACTTCAGACGCGCGATGCGAGAAGAATAAGGAGTCGATCCCTTGCTGACGCCGGAAGATATACCCTTCCGGGGGTCATGCAGGGGTCACGGGTGACGTGACATTGTTGGTATTGTACTCGACATTGCGCATGCGCGAGGGAAGATATCCAGTGCTTACAGCACCGCCTGGCGGTCAGTAGGGACGAAATAGAACCGTGTTTTCACACAGGTAAGTGGTTTGGTGAGTCCAATAATGAAAGGACTCACTCAAATCAACTATATAGACTCCTTCCTTCAATTTTCTGACGTTTTCAATAGCTTGCCTTAAAAAATCAGAAGGTAAAACAGTGTTTTCACAAAAATCCGCCTTTAGCTTTATCTCAGCCAGAAACAGTCATTTTCAACCTGAAACACAGGTAAGTGGTTTGGTGAGTCCAATAATGAAAGGAGTCACTCAAATCAACTATATAGACTCCTTCCTTCAATTTTCTGACGTTTTCAATAGCTTGCCTTAAAAAATCAGAAGGTAAAAGAGTGTTTTCACAAAAATCCACTTTTAGCTTTATCTCAGCCAGAAACGATCATTTTCAACCTGAAACACAGGTAAGTGGTTTGGTGAGTCCAATAATGAATGGAGTCACTCAAATCAACTATATAGACTCCTTCCTTCAATTATATGACCTTTTCAATAGCTTGCCTTAAAAAATCAGGAGGTAAAATAGTGTTTTCACAAAAATCCGCTTTTAGCTGTATCTCAGCCAGAAACAGTCATTTTCAACCTGAAACACAGGTAAGTGGTTTGGTGAGTCCAATAATGAAAGGAGTCACTCAAATCAACTATATAGACTCCTTCCTTCAATTTTCTGACGTTTTCAATAGCTTGCCTTAAAAAATCAGAAGGTAAAACAGTGTTTTCACAAAAATCCGCTTTTAGCTTTATCTCAGCCAGAAACGATCATTTTGAACCTTAAACACAGTGGTTTGGTGAGTCCAATAATGAAAGGAGTCACTCAAATCAACTATATAGACTCCTTCCTTCAATTATCTGACCTTTTCAATAGCTTGCCTTAAAAAATCAGAAGGTAAAACAGTGGTATCACAGGAATCCGCTTTTTGGCTGTTTCTCAGCAAGAAACAGTTATTTTGAACCTGAAACACAGGTCTCGCCCCCCACCCCACCCATTACCGGGAGTGCATCACTGCGCCGTGCTGTGGACAAAATGTGGTAGTGCACATTCGCCTAAAAGGCAGAATGACAGCATTAAAATGTCTCCAACTGCTCTGAAATAAAATGTAAAAATCTGAAAATAAACACAATTCCTTCACAAAAATGGACTTTGTCTTTTGAGCATCTTTTGCCTTCATTTGCTTCAGCCAAATTAGAAACATGAGAAGAAAAGAGGGGAAAATCTCACTCCAGACTCAGCCAAAAACAGCAGCCGAAATGCTGCATTAAAATTGCTCAAACTTGTCTAAAATCACAATCTAAAAATCTAAAAATGATCAAAATGGCTTAGCAATGATGCAGCCTGCCTTTTGCACGTGTTTTTCCTGGCTTTACTTCAGCAAAATGAAAGAAAAGAGGAGAAAATTGCACTTCAGCCAGGGTTAAAAAGCAGCAGAAATACTTCATTAAAATGCCTCCAACTTGTCTAAAATGACATTTAAAAATCTAAAAATGATCAAAATGACTTATAAATGATGGGCCCCTCCTTTTGCATATTTTTGACTGGCTTTACTCCACCAGAATTGAAAATATCAGCAGAAAAGAGGGGGGAAATTGCAGTGTTGTCTGCCCTGGAGAAGTTTCTTTTTTTGCCCACAAGATGGAGGCAGAGCTCCACAGATGAATTTAGCTGCACTCAGTTGGAACTTTGAAAACTTTCTAAGTGGTTTGGTGAGTCCAATAATGAACGGAGTCACTCTTTCAATAGCTTGCCTTAAAAAATCAGAAGGTAAAACAGTGTTTTCACAAAAATCCGCTTTTAGCTTTATCTCAGCCAGAAACAGTCATTTTCAACCTGAAACACAGGTAAGTGGTTTGGTGAGTCCAATAATGAATGGAGTCACTCAAATAAACTATATAGACTCCTTCCTTCAATTTTCTGACGTTTTCAATAGCTTGCCTTAAAAAATCAGAAGGTTAAAGAGTGTTTTCACAAAAATCCGCTTTTAGCTTTATCTCAGCCAGAAACGATCATTTTGAACCTTAAACACAGGTAAGTGGTTTGGTGAGTCCAATAATGAAAGGAGTCACTCAAATCAACTATATAGACTCCCTCCTTCAATTTTCTGACGTTTTCAATAGCTTGCCTTAAAAAATCAGAAGGTAAAACAGTGTTTTCACAAAAATCCGCTTTTATCTCAGCCAGAAACGATCATTTTGAACCTTAAACACAGTGGTTTGGTGAGTCCAATAATGAAAGGAGTCACTCAAATCAACTATATAGACTCCTTCCTTCAATTATCTGACCTTTTCAATAGCTTGCCTTAAAAAATCAGAAGGTAAAACAGTGTTATCACAGGAATCCGCTTTTTGGCTGTTTCTCAGCAAGAAACAGTTATTTTGAACCTGAAACACAGGTCTCGCCCCCCACCCCACCCATTACCGGGAGTGCATCACTGCGCCGTGCTGTGGACAAAATGTGGTAGTGCACATTCGCCTAAAAGGCAGAATGACAGCATTAAAATGTCTCCAACTGCTCTGAAATAAAATGTAAAAATCTGAAAATAAACACAATTCCTTCACAAAAATGGACTTTGTCTTTTGAGCATCTTTTGCCTTCATTTGCTTCAGCCAAATTAGAAACATGAGAAGAAAAGAGGGGAAAATCTCACTCCAGACTCAGCCAAAAACAGCAGCCGAAATGCTGCATTAAAATTGCTCAAACTTGTCTAAAATCACAATCTAAAAATCTAAAAATGATCAAAATGGCTTAGCAATGATGCAGCCTGCCTTTTGCACGTGTTTTTCCTGGCTTTACTTCAGCAAAATGAAAGAAAAGAGGAGAAAATTGCACTTCAGCCAGGGTTAAAAAGCAGCAGAAATACTTCATTAAAATGCCTCCAACTTGTCTAAAATGACATTTAAAAATCTAAAAATGATCAAAATGACTTATAAATGATGGGCCCCTCCTTTTGCATATTTTTGACTGGCTTTACTCCACCAGAATTGAAAATATCAGCAGAAAAGAGGGGGGAAATTGCAGTGTTGTCTGCCCTGGAGAAGTTTCTTTTTTTGCCCACAAGATGGAGGCAGAGCTCCACAGATGAATTTAGCTGCACTCAGTTGGAACTTTGAAAACTTTCTAAGTGGTTTGGTGAGTCCAATAATGAACGGAGTCACTCTTTCAATAGCTTGCCTTAAAAAATCAGAAGGTAAAACAGTGTTTTCACAAAAATCCGCTTTTAGCTTTATCTCAGCCAGAAACAGTCATTTTCAACCTGAAACACAGGTAAGTGGTTTGGTGAGTCCAATAATGAATGGAGTCACTCAAATAAACTATATAGACTCCTTCCTTCAATTTTCTGACGTTTTCAATAGCTTGCCTTAAAAAATCAGAAGGTTAAAGAGTGTTTTCACAAAAATCCGCTTTTAGCTTTATCTCAGCCAGAAACGATCATTTTGAACCTTAAACACAGGTAAGTGGTTTGGTGAGTCCAATAATGAAAGGAGTCACTCAAATCAACTATATAGACTCCCTCCTTCAATTTTCTGACGTTTTCAATAGCTTGCCTTAAAAAATCAGAAGGTAAAACAGTGTTTTCACAAAAATCCGCTTTTATCTCAGCCAGAAACGATCATTTTGAACCTTAAACACAGTGGTTTGGTGAGTCCAATAATGAAAGGAGTCACTCAAATCAACTATATAGACTCCTTCCTTCAATTATCTGACCTTTTCAATAGCTTGCCTTAAAAAATCAGAAGGTAAAACAGTGTTATCACAGGAATCCGCTTTTTGGCTGTTTCTCAGCAAGAAACAGTTATTTTGAACCTGAAACACAGGTCTCGCCCCCCACCCCACCCATTACCGGGAGTGCATCACTGCGCCGTGCTGTGGACAAAATGTGGTAGTGCACATTCGCCTAAAAGGCAGAATGACAGCATTAAAATGTCTCCAACTGCTCTGAAATAAAATGTAAAAATCTGAAAATAAACACAATTCCTTCACAAAAATGGACTTTGTCTTTTGAGCATCTTTTGCCTTCATTTGCTTCAGCCAAATTAGAAACATGAGAAGAAAAGAGGGGAAAATCTCACTCCAGACTCAGCCAAAAACAGCAGCCGAAATGCTGCATTAAAATTGCTCAAACTTGTCTAAAATCACAATCTAAAAATCTAAAAATGATCAAAATGGCTTAGCAATGATGCAGCCTGCCTTTTGCACGTGTTTTTCCTGGCTTTACTTCAGCAAAATGAAAGAAAAGAGGAGAAAATTGCACTTCAGCCAGGGTTAAAAAGCAGCAGAAATACTTCATTAAAATGCCTCCAACTTGTCTAAAATGACATTTAAAAATCTAAAAATGATCAAAATGACTTATAAATGATGGGCCCCTCCTTTTGCATATTTTTGACTGGCTTTACTCCACCAGAATTGAAAATATCAGCAGAAAAGAGGGGGGAAATTGCAGTGTTGTCTGCCCTGGAGAAGTTTCTTTTTTTGCCCACAAGATGGAGGCAGAGCTCCACAGATGAATTTAGCTGCACTCAGTTGGAACTTTGAAAACTTTCTAAGTGGTTTGGTGAGTCCAATAATGAACGGAGTCACTCTTTCAATAGCTTGCCTTAAAAAATCAGAAGGTAAAACAGTGTTTTCACAAAAATCCGCTTTTAGCTTTATCTCAGCCAGAAACAGTCATTTTCAACCTGAAACACAGGTAAGTGGTTTGGTGAGTCCAATAATGAATGGAGTCACTCAAATAAACTATATAGACTCCTTCCTTCAATTTTCTGACGTTTTCAATAGCTTGCCTTAAAAAATCAGAAGGTTAAAGAGTGTTTTCACAAAAATCAGCTTTTAGCTTTATCTCAGCCAGAAACGATCATTTTGAACCTTAAACACAGGTAAGTGGTTTGGTGAGTCCAATAATGAAAGGAGTCACTCAAATCAACTTGATAGACTCCTTCCTTCAATTTTCTGACGTTTTCCATAGCTTGCCTTAAAAAATCAGAAGGTAAAACAGTGTTATCACAAAAATCCGCTTTTAGCTTTATCTCAGCCAGAAACAGTCATTTTGAACCTGAAACACTGGTAAGTGGTTTGGTGAGTCCAACAATGAAATAAGTCTCTCAAATCAACTACATAGACTCCTTTCTCCAATTTTCTGACATTTTCAATAGCTTGCCTTAAAAAATCAGAAGGTAAATCAATGTTATGACAGAAATCCGCTTTTTGGCAGTTTCTCAGCGAGTAACAGTCATTTTGAACCTGAAACACAGGTAAGTGGTTTGGTGAGTCCAACAATGAAAGGAGTCACTCTTTCAATAGCTTGCCTTAAAAAATCAGAAGGTAAAACAGTGTTTTCACAAAAATCCGCTTTTAGCTTTATCTCAGCCAGAAACAGTCATTTTCAACCTGAAACACAGGTAAGTGGTTTGGTGAGTCCAATAATGAATGGAGTCACTCAAATAAACTATATAGACTCCTTCCTTCAATTTTCTGACGTTTTCAATAGCTTGCCTTAAAAAATCAGAAGGTTAAAGAGTGTTTTCACAAAAATCCGCTTTTAGCTTTATCTCAGCCAGAAACGATCATTTTGAACCTTAAACACAGGTAAGTGGTTTGGTGAGTCCAATAATGAAAGGAGTCACTCAAATCAACTTGATAGACTCCTTCCTTCAATTTTCTGACGTTTTCCATAGCTTGCCTTAAAAAATCAGAAGGTAAAACAGTGTTATCACAAAAATCCGCTTTTAGCTTTATCTCAGCCAGAAGCAGTCATTTTGAACCTGAAACACAGGTAAGTGGTTTGGTGAGTCCAATAATGAAAGGAGTCACTCAAATCAACTATATAGACTCCTTCCTTCAATTTTCTGACGTTTTCAATAGCGTGCCTTAAAAAATCAGAAGGTAAATCAATGTTATTACAGAAATCCGCTTTTTGGCAGTTTTTCAGCGAGAAACAGTCATTTTGAACCTGAAACACTGGTAAGTGGTTTGGTGAGTCAAACAATGAAATGAGTCTCCAAATCAACTACATAGACTCCTTTCTCCAATTTTCTGACGTTTTCAATAGCTTGCCTTAAAAAATCAGAAGGTAAATCAATGTTATGACAGAAATCAGCTTTTTGGCTGTTTCTCAGCGAGTAACAGTCATTTTGAACCTGAAACACAGGTAAGTGGTTTGGTGAGTCCAACAATGAAAGGATTGACTCAAATCAACTATATAGACTCCCTCCTTCAATTTCTGACGTTTCCAATAGCTTGCCTTAAAAAATCAGAAGGTAAAACAATGTTATTACAGAAATCCGCTTTTTGGCTGTTTCTCAGCGAGAAACAGTCATTTTGAACCTGAAACACTGTAAGTGGTTTGGTGAGTCCAATAATGAAATGAGTATCTCAAATCAACTACATAGACTCCCTTCTCCAATTTTCTGACGTTTTCAATAGCTTACCTTAAAAAATCAGAAGGTAAAACAATGTTATTACAGAAATCCGCTTTTTGGCTGTTTCTCAGCGAGAAACAGTCATTTTGAACCTGAAACACAGGTAAGTGGTTTGGCGAGTCCAATAATGAAAGGAGTCACTCAAATCAACTATATAGACTCCCTCCTTCAATTTTCTGACGATTTCAATAGCTTGCCTTAAAAAATCAGAAGGTAAATCAATGTTATTACAGAAATCCGCTTTTTGGCTGTTTCTCAGCGAGAAACAGTCATTTTGAACCTGAAACACAGGTAAGTTGTTTGGTGAGTCCAATAATGAAAGGAGTCACTCAAATCAACTATATAGACTCCCTCTTTCAATGTTTTGACGTTTTCAATAGCTTGCCTTTAAAAGTCACACGGTAAAACAGTGTTTTCACAGAAATCCGCTTTTTAGCTGTATCTCAGCCAGAAACGGTCATTTTGAACCTGAAACACAGGTAAGTGGTTTGGTGAGTCCAATAATGAAAGGAGTCACTCAAATCAACTATATAGACTCCTTCCTTCAATTTTCTGACGTTTTCAATAGCGTGCCTTAAAAAATCAGAAGGTAAATCAATGTTATTACAGAAATCCGCTTTTTGGCAGTTTTTCAGCGAGAAACAGTCATTTTGAACCTGAAACACTGCTGGTTTGGTGAGTCCAACAATGAAATGAGTCTCTCAAATCAACTACATAGACTCCTTTCTCCAATTTTCTGACGTTTTCAATAGCTTGCCTTAAAAAATCAGAAGGTAAATCAATGTTATGACAGAAATCCGCTTTTTGGCTGTTTCTCAGCGAGTAACAGTCATTTTGAACCTGAAACACAGGTAAGTGGTTTGGTGAGTCCAACAATGAAAGGATTCACTCAAATCAACTATATAGACTCCCTCCTTCAATTTTCTGACGTTTCCAATAGCTTGCCTTAAAAAATCAGAAGGTAAAACAATGTTATTACAGAAATCCGCTTTTTGGCTGTTTCTCAGCGAGAAACAGTCATTTTGAACCTGAAACACTGTAAGTGGTTTGGTGAGTCCAATAATGAAATGAGTATCTCAAATCAACTACATAGACTCCCTTCTCCAATTTTCTGACGTTTTCAATAGCTTACCTTAAAAAATCAGAAGGTAAAACAATGTTATTACAGAAATCCGCTTTTTGGCTGTTTCTCAGCGAGAAACAGTCATTTTGAACCTGAAACACAGGTAAGTGGTTTGGCGAGTCCAATAATGAAAGGAGTCACTCAAATCAACTATATAGACTCCCTCCTTCAATTTTCTGACGATTTCAATAGCTTGCCTTAAAAAATCAGAAGGTAAATCAATGTTATTACAGAAATCCGCTTTTTGGCTGTTTCTCAGCGAGAAACAGTCATTTTGAACCTGAAACACAGGCAAGTTGTTTGGTGAGTCCAATAATGAAAGGAGTCACTCAAATCAACTATATAGACTCCCTCTTTCAATGTTTTGACGTTTTCAATAGCTTGCCTTTAAAAGTCAGACGGTAAAACAGTGTTTTCAGAGAAATCCGCATTTTAGCTGTATCTCAGCCAGAAACGGTCATTTTGAACCTGAAACACAGGTAAGTGGTTTGGTGAGTCCAATAATGAAAGGAGTCACTCAAATCAACTATATAGACTCCTTCCTTCAATTTTCTGACGTTTTCAATAGCGTGCCTTAAAAAATCAGAAGGTAAATCAATGTTATTACAGAAATCCGCTTTTTGGCAGTTTTTCAGCGAGAAACAGTCATTTTGAACCTGAAACACTGCTGGTTTGGTGAGTCCAACAATGAAATGAGTCTCTCAAATCAACTACATAGACTCCTTTCTCCAATTTTCTGACGTTTTCAATAGCTTGCCTTAAAAAATCAGAAGGTAAATCAATGTTATGACAGAAATCCGCTTTTTGGCTGTTTCTCAGCGAGTAACAGTCATTTTGAACCTGAAACACAGGTAAGTGGTTTGGTGAGTCCAACAATGAAAGGATTCACTCAAATCAACTATATAGACTCCCTCCTTCAATTTTCTGACGTTTCCAATAGCTTGCCTTAAAAAATCAGAAGGTAAAACAATGTTATTACAGAAATCCGCTTTTTGGCTGTTTCTCAGCGAGAAACAGTCATTTTGAACCTGAAACACTGTAAGTGGTTTGGTGAGTCCAATAATGAAATGAGTATCTCAAATCAACTACATAGACTCCCTTCTCCAATTTTCTGACGTTTTCAATAGCTTACCTTAAAAATCAGAAGGTAAAACAATGTTATTACAGAAATCCGCTTTTTGGCTGTTTCTCAGCGAGAAACAGTCATTTTGAACCTGAAACACAGGTAAGTGGTTTGGCGAGTCCAATAATGAAAGGAGTCACTCAAATCAACTATATAGACTCCCTCCTTCAATTTTCTGACGATTTCAATAGCTTGCCTTAAAAAATCAGAAGGTAAATCAATGTTATTACAGAAATCCGCTTTTTGGCTGTTTCTCAGCGAGAAACAGTCATTTTGAACCTGAAACACAGGCAAGTTGTTTGGTGAGTCCAATAATGAAAGGAGTCACTCAAATCAACTATATAGACTCCCTCTTTCAATGTTTTGACGTTTTCAATAGCTTGCCTTTAAAAGTCAGACGGTAAAACAGTGTTTTCAGACAAATCCGCATTTTAGCTGTATCTCAGCCAGAAACGGTCATTTTGAACCTGAAACACTGTAAGTGGTTTGGTGAGTCCAATAATGAAATGAGTCTCTCAAATCAACTACATAGACTCCTTTCTCCAATTTTCTGACGTTTTCAATAGCTTGCCTTAAAAAATCAGAAGGTAAATCGCTGTTATGACAGAAATCCGCTTTTTGGCTGTTTCTCAGCGAGAAACAGTCATTTTGTACCTGAAACACTGTAAGTGGTTTGGTGAGTCCAATAATGAAATGAGTCTCTCAAATCAACTACATAGACTCCTTTCTCCAATTTTCTGACATTTTCAATAGCTTGCCTTAAAAAATCAGAAGGTAAATCAATGTTATGACAGAAATCCGCTTTTTGGCAGTTTCTCAGCGAGAAACAGTCATTTTGTACCTGAAACACTGTAAGTGGTTTGGTGAGTCCAATAATGAAATGACTCTCTCAAATCAACTACATAGACTCCTTTCTCCAATTTTCTGACGTTTTCAATAGCTTGCCTTAAAAAATCAGAAGGTAAAACAATGTTATTACAGAAATCCGCTTTTTGGCTGTTTCTCAGCGAGAAACAGTCATTTTGTACCTGAAACACTGTAAGTGGTTTGGTGAGTCCAATAATGAAATGAGTCTCTCAAATCAACTACATAGACTCCTTTCTCCAATTTTCTGACGTTTTCAATAGCTTGCCTTAAAAAATCAGAAGGTAAAACAATGTTATTACAGAAATCCGCTTTTTGGCTGTTTCTCAGCGAGAAACAGTCATTTTGAACCTGAAACACTGTAAGTGGTTTGGTGAGTCCAATAATGAAATGAGTCTCTCAAATCAACTACATAGACTCCTTTCTCCAATTTTCTGACGTTTTCAATAGCTTGCCTTAAAAAATCAGAAGGTAAAACAATGTTATTACAGAAATCCGCTTTTTGGCTGTTTCTCAGCGAGAAACAGTCATTTTGAACCGGAAACACTGTAAGTGGTTTGGTGAGTCCAATAATGAAATGAGTCTCTCAAATCAACTACATAGACTCCTTTCTCCAATTTTCTGACGTTTTCAATAGCTTGCCTTAAAAAATCAGAAGGTAAATCGCTGTTATCCCCCCGTTGGGAACACCACCTTATCGTGGTGGGGTGGTTTGCGTGTCTCCGTGACCTCTAGAGCTATGTCGGCAGGAGTATGGTACTCCTGGCAGGGTCACCCATGCCGAACAGGTCGAAAGGTAGGTAGAGACCAGACAAAGAGTGATCCCACTGGCCCTCCGGGGCCTTCCAAAGGCCAGCAATGGCACGAGGGTTGTGCGCACGGCCAGCGACCCGGCCACGTAAAAAGCTCCTGCTACAGAAATCCAAACCAATGAACCAGATGCTGGAAGGAGGATAGAGGCACATCAGGAAACTGAATTGATGACAGATGACAGCCAAACCCAACCGGAAGCTGGCATCCCGAGGGCGGATATTCTCAGACCAAAATTAACACGTACTGTTGGTTGCTGGATTGTGCGAACACTCTACCAGACAGGGAAGTTAGCGCAGGTCATAAAGGAGATGGAAAGCTATAACATCGAGCTATTAGGAGTGAGCGAAACAAGATGGACTGGTAGTGGCACAGGACAGCTAGCAACAGGACACCAGATTTTATTTTCGGGAAGAACAGATGACCATCACAGCAGAGGAGTAGCCATCATTACAACAAAACAGGTCCACAGATGCTTGCTGGAATGGAAGCCAGTTAATGAGAGGCTAATCACTGCCAGATTTAACTCAGCTTTTGCTAAATGGACAGTTATAGTCTGTTATGCACCAACAGAGGATTCACCGGAGGTATAAAAAGACACCTTTTATGACCAACTACAAAAACTGGTAGATGAAACACCTTCACATGATGTGCTTCTCATCATGGGTGATCTCAATGCCAAGGTTGGATCCAACAACACCGGAAAAGAAAACGTCATGGGGATGCAAGGCTTGGGAGACATCAACGACAACGGAGACAGACTAATCTCATTTTGCCAAGAAAACAGAGTAGTGGTAGGAGGGACTATCTTTGAACACAAGAGCATCCATAAACAAACTTGGACATCCCCGGATGGCAAAACAAAGAATCAAATAGACCATATTATCATCAACAGTAGATGGAGAAGCAGTCTCCAGGATGTAGTGGTTAGGCGAGGAGCAGATGTTGGTAGTGACCATGCACTTGTTTTAGCAAAGATAAAGCTGAAACTTAGAAAGAGTAAGAAAAGGGATCAAAGGGAACCACCACTAAATGTAGGAAAGTTAACAGACCCAGCAGTAAGGAAAGCCTTCCACCTAGAAGTGAGGAACAGGTTCACTGTGCTGCAAAACCAACAAGACATAAACCTTGACAACTTCAATAATATTCTGCGCGAAACCGGAAAGAAAGTGCTAGGCCCCAGAAGAAAACGAAATGAGGCCTGGATAACCGAAGGCACATGGAAGAAAATAGAGGAGAGGAAAGAGGAGAAAAGGAAGATTTTGACAACTAAATCCGAAAGAAGGAAGGCTAAGCTACAAAAGGCATACAGGGCACTAGACAAAGAGGTAAAGGAAAGGGCCAGAGCAGATAAGAAAGCATACATAGAAAATATCGCACAGGAAGCTGAAACAGCAGCCTCAAAACAGGACATGGGCACACTCTACAAGCTTACAAAGTCACTAACCAATGGATTCCGATCAACCGACATTCCAACTCGAGGTCAAAATGGAAAAGTGGCGGCAAAAGAAGAGGAAGAACTACGGTGTTGGAAAGATCACTTTCAAAGGGTACTTAATGGAGAGGACCCACAAACGGAGGCAACCATTACACCAGCGGTAGAAATGTTGAATATAGATACCGGACCACCAAATATCGAGGAGGTAAGGAGTGCTATAAAGACACTGAAGAGCGGAAAGGCACCAGGCATAGATCAGGTCCATCCGGAAATGCTGAAAGTAGAGGAACACCTTACAGCAACCATCCTTACCAAAGTTCTTGGAGACATCTGGACTTCGGAAGAAACACCACTCTCCTGGAAAACTGGCCTCATCATTAAGCTACCAAAGAAGGGAGATCTGTCCAATTGCAATAACTGGAGGGGAATTATGCTGTTACCAATCACCAGCAAAATTCTCAGTCGCATTATTTTAAACAGAATAAATGATACAGTTGACCACCTTCTCCGGAAAGAACAGGCAGGGTTTCGAAAAGGAAGATCCTGCATGGACCATATTTTCACACTGCGGCAGACAATGGAGCAAAGCAATGAATGGAACGCTACCATCTACGCCAACTTTATTGACTTTGCTAAAGCCTTCGATAGTATAAATCACTCAGCACTATGGCGAATTCTCAGCCACTATGGGATCCCTGATAAGATCATTGCGGTAATTAAGATGCTATACAGAGACTTTAACGCTAGAGTAATATGTGGTTGCAACCTCACAGAGGAAATATTTATCAAAACCGGAGTCAAACAAGGTTGCTTGCTATCCCCACTACTTTTCTCACTATGCATAGACTGGCTCATGGAAGAGACCACGAAAGAAAATAAAAGAGGAATAACATGGACATTTACAGATACTCTGGAAGATATCGATTATGCAGACGACATTGCCTTGCTAGCCCATCGCCACCAGGACATCCAAAGTAAAACAGAAGACTTAGTAACTTTTGGCAAACAAATCGGTCTCAACATAAACACAGACAAAACCAAACTGATGAAGCTACACCCCAAATCGGTCCAACCCCTCATCATCAACAACAACACAGTGGAGGAAGTTCAGGAATTCACCTATCTTGGTAGCAAGATCACAACAGACGGAGACTCGGGGGCAGATGTCCAGAGCAGGATCTCCAAGGCAAGGGGAGCCTTCGCCATATTAAAGACCATTTGGAGATCATCAAAGATCAGTACAGTAACAAAGTTGAAAATCTTCAAGAGCAACGTCCTTGGGGTCCTACTGTATGGGGCAGAGGCATGGAAGGTGACACAGGCCATCTGTCACAAGTTGGAAGTGTTTCAGACACGATGCCTTAGAAGAATACTGAGGATATTCTGGCCCATGACA
>NC_084589.1:55830569-55832330 GCF_033807715.1 Cololabis saira | reverse complement strand
AGTCCTCACCTCAATACATGGAGGAGAGAAGAGAAAAAAAAAAAGAAAAAAAAAGTCCGTGAACAAATTCACCTCTCCCGTCACATAAATGATACAACAGCTCCACCTGTCGGTGAAGAAGACGACTGCACCTCAAAATAGTTCGGTGCGCCAGTGATTCAACAGAAGACGCCAACCACGGTTGTTTTCTCCGGAGCGGGTGTTCACGCCCCCGACGTGAAGAGTCCTGGAGCACGGTCACGGCACCATTGTAACAGTTGTTCACTTCAGCTTCCTTTCGTCTGCGTTGTGTTAGTAAGGGACCGACACTCCTTGGATTTTTCACCTGACATTTATTGCCTGCATACAGCGTGAGAATTCACTGGTCAGTCATAAGCACGTGCGCGCACACACGAGGCGCAGCCCGTGAACTCAATCCTCTCATTCTGGTACTGCGTATTAATAAATTAAAATAAATGTGTACACAACAAAAATATATACCTGCATACAGCGTGAGAATTCACTGGTCAGTCATAAGCACGTGCGCGCACACACACGAGGCGCAGCCCTACAGAGAAGTTAAAAAAAGTTAGCTCAGCTTTAGAAGCTAAGGAAGCTAACTACGATATAAACCAATTTGTTGCACCAAGTACAGTACAATGCAGTCGCCACTTTCTGTAATGTAGATAAACATAATATCATGACAGTTGTATTCCTGAATTATGTGATTATGACAGAGTTAACGTAACACAGTGCTTTGTGTACCCTACCGTGAACTCAATCCTCTCATTCTGGTACTGCGTCAACGTCACAGCCAGTATTTATAGACAGAGGAAAGTCACGCCAACCAATGAACTCTCACGATACTGGTACTATCCAAAAAAGTAATAGGTGGCAAGTGGAGTCAACAACAAAACTCTGTTACACAGGACCACTGAACTTACCTCCCAAACCTGCGGTGTGGTAGGACAGTGAGCTACACAGAGATTAAAGGGCCCCAACGAAATAAAACCACTGAGCTCATAACAAAGAAAGAAAAGACTATACAGATTGAACACAACACTATTTTTTATTTTCTTTTATTTTGCGCGCAGTTTGTTATTTTTCTTATTCTATTGATATTGTTGTCATATTGTTCTGTTGTTGACCAACAATATATTTTGGAAACTAAAACTTGTGTGAGTGTGTTCAATGTTGTTGTTCCATCCTGGGCTCCATGAGCGTTAACTTTAGACTTCTGATAACTAGTCCAAACTGAACAGAAACTGAAACCAAATATTAGCACATGTAACTTTATTAGGCAAACAGGGGTTACATTTTTCTTTAATTATTGGTATCAATACGAATTGTCATCTTGTAACCATAACCAAACATGAACATGTTTCTTGCCGGTAAAAGAATAATGCAATCTAAACTATTTTTCAGATCGAAGTTGTAAAGAACTCTGGGGTGTTCTGCAATAAAGAGGCCTGGAAGTCAGCCCAGCAGTCCAGCACCTCTACCGGCATGGTGCGGAACCTCTTGATGGGAACCTTTGAGGTCACAACACTGCTGAAAAGCAACCTGAACGGTACAAAAATGCTTTTTCTGACATCAAACAGTCCTATTATACACACTTAAAGAAACTTGGGAGTACATTTTTGGTTATAAAACTGTCATGTCAATGTGGATGTTTCTACATTGCCCATGTTATAGGGTTTTGCACATATTAGTCACCTTATTCAGTACCCCGTTTGCAGGTCTGTGTGGGAACCATTTTTAGTTACCTCGTGTCCCTGGACA
>NC_084589.1:55811696-55830069 GCF_033807715.1 Cololabis saira | reverse complement strand
TGAAAATGAGAGATCTAATGAAAAAAACTGCAATTATAACCGGTAGCAAATGTGACTGGGATCTATATAAGAAAAAGAGAAACTGTGTTACCAAACTAAACAGGAAAAAGAAGAAATTATATTTTGAGAATCGAGTAAAGGAGGTGGGGAATGATAGTAAAAAACTATGGAAGGTCTTAAATGAACTGACAGGTAGGAAAGATAAAAACAATCCAGCTTTTCTGGAAAAGGATGGTGAGTTTATTACTAAGCCCAGTGGCATTGCCAACTATTTAAATGATTATTTTATAAGCAAAGTAGTGAATCTAAGAGAAAGTATGACTAATCAAAGTAATGATATATCTCATATATTAATAAGAAATAAAATTATGAAAAATAGAAATTCTAAGTTCAAACTGGTAAATGTTAACACGGAAAAGATTATTGAACTATTGACAAAGGGCAAAGACAAACCAGCTGGTCTTGATGGCCTAGACAGCAGGCTTCTGAGGGTGGTTGCTGATGACATTGCTCCAGCGTTGGTTCACATCATAAACTTAAGCTTTACATGCGGCACATGTCCTCTTGCCTGGAAGCAAGCAAAAATAGTTCCACTAACAAAAAATAAGAGACTACCTTTTTCTGGCTCAAATAGTCGTCCAATAAGCCTGCTACCGATACTTGGAAAGATGATGGAAACAATTGTGTATGAACAAATTAATAATTATTTATCAGATAATGAAATAATCAGTACTTCACAACATGCATATAGAAAGGCTCACTCCACTGCAACGGCGTTGACGGTCATGTCTGATGATTGGCTGAGGGAAATTGAAATGAAAAACATGATTGGTGCTGTATTTCTAGACTTTTCAGCGGCTTTTGACATTATAGATCATAACATACTATTAGAAAAACTGGCTTGTTACGGCTTTGAGCAATCTGCACTCAACTGGTTCTACAGTTATCTGTCCAACAGGACGCAATCTGTGTTTTTTAATGGCAGCTACTCAGAAAACAAAACCATAACATGTGGAGTTCCTCAAGGAAGCTGTCTTGGACCTTTATTGTTCACAATCTTTACGAATGACTTACCATGGGCACTAGAAAAAGTGAATACAGTGATGTACGCGGATGACTCGACTATATATGCTTCTGCAAAGACTAATAATGAATTAGAAACTATTATAAATAACGAATTAATTAGTATAGCGGAATGGGTCAGAGCAAACAAGCTAGCCCTAAATTTATCAAAATCCAACTGTATGATTATCGGGTCAAATCATAATATTGATAAGAATCCTGTTTTGTATATCAAGGTCAATGACATCATCATAAAACCAGTGGATGAAACCAAACTTCTGGGAGTAATAGTAGACAACAAACTTTCATGGAAAAAACATATTTCTAATATCATTACAAAGATGGGGAGGGGTATATTTATTGTAAGAAGACATGCATTCTATATGAATCATAGGATTTTAAAAACAGCTATTCAATCACTTATACTATCAAACCTTGACTATTGCCCAGCAGTTTGGTCCAGTGCTAATGGTGAAATGTTGAATGCTTTGCAAATTATACAAAACAGAGCTGCCCGCACTATTCTCAAGTGCGACAATAGGACAAATATAATCTCTATGCACAAGAAACTCAACTGGTTATTGGTCAAAGACAGACTCATATACTCACTGTTGATTGTGATAAGAAACATATCTGTTTTAAAAAAGCCATATGATTTGTTTGATAACTTCTCTTTTAGTGCAGAAAATCACTGTCACAACACTAGACATGCAACTGTTGGAAATTTTACAATACCTAAGGTTAGATCTAATGCCATCAAACGTACAGTTTGTGTAAAACAGTGTAAAACTTGCTAACAATAATCAATTCAGAATACTACTTAAAAAATATCTGTCCAAGTAATAGTTGTGTATGTAATATGATTGTTTTTAGTACATGAGATATAATGGTATTATTGCATAGTAGTGTCATATTATATATATAGTATATATGTTATATTCTATTATTATAGAATAGATATATATGAGTGTGTGTATGTATGTATGTGTGTATACATATGTAGGTATGTATGTGTGGATGTGTATGTGTGTGTATATATATATATATATATATATATATATATATATATATATATATATATATGTCTGTGAATATAATATAGAATTTGACTTGGAATGTTGAATATGATAGAGTATTATATGATGGGTATATGTGTGTGTGTATATGTGTGTATGTATATATGTGTATATATAATGTATATATGAGGTATATATTAGGTATATGTGGGGAGGATATAGTTGACTTGGTTTCTGTTCTTGTCTTGATCCTTAAGATATCTTGATTTTGTATACATATTTTTTTTCTTCTTGCTCTTTCTGTGTTTTTATTTTTTTTAGTTTTTTTCTATGTTGTTTTCTTTTGTATTGCATTTTCTTGTTAAGACCCCAGGAAGAATAGCTGCAGTTTCTGCTGCAGCTAATGGGGATCTCAATAAATAAACAAATAAACAAATGAACATTTAACCAAAAATAATGCTGATATTGCAAGAAAAGCGCACTACCTACGCAAAGAGAAAAAAATTCAAGCAACATGGACCTCCAATTGTAAAATCTACATAAAGCTAAATGGCACACCTGAACAGGTAAAAGTGCTAGTGGTCAGAAGCATGAAAGATTTGGAAAAATATGCATAGAAGGAAAATTCTGCTGTTGGTTCAGGTGTGTGGGACTTTGACTTTGTGTTTAGTATTGCTAATTGTTCTTTTGTTCTTTCTGACATCCATCGGCATAGCTGACTTTATACAATATGTCTATTAAACTCCCTGAAAAATAAGGTAAATGAGTTGAGTAACATTATGTTAGAAAATGATCTACACATAGTGGCAATTTCTGTCATGAAATCTGGATGAATCAATGGACAATACTGAAATATGTATACAAGGCTACAATATAATCAGACTGGATAGAAACAGACACGGAGGTGGAGTAGCTTTTTATATACAGGATCATATTCCAACAAAATGAAGAGGTAATCTTAACTATCCAGACGTGGAAGCAATCTGGATTCAGGTTCATTTGCCTCATCTCAAGCCAGTACTAATATGTTGCTGTTATAGGCCACCGAACTCTGATGCTGTTTATCTTGAAAACAT
Organism: Cololabis saira; assembly: GCF_033807715.1. NCBI lineage: Eukaryota > Metazoa > Chordata > Actinopteri > Beloniformes > Belonidae > Cololabis > Cololabis saira. The sequence continues at coordinate 55,826,915 of NC_084589.1, read as the reverse complement.
CTGTTCAATGCTTCAGAATGTTTCAGACACAGACAGAGAAATGTATTTTGTAGGAGACTTGAATATAGACTGGCTCTCAAAAAGCTGCCCTATGAAAAGAAAGCTTAATGACATTGCCACTGTATGTAACCTATCTCAAATGGTAAACTTACCAACCAGAATGAATATAAAGAAATCTGGTGTATCATCTTCAACCTGTATTCATCATTTCTTTACGAACTCAACTGATAAATGCTCAAATGTTGTGTCAGTTCCTATTGGTTTCAGTGACCATAACATGATAGCCACAGCAAGAAAAGCCAAAGTCCCCAAAATGGGTCCTAAAATTATATATAAAAGAATCTATAAGCATTTCTGTGATAGTACATTTATTGAAGATATGCACAAAATAAAGTGGGACAGTGTATTTCAGTTTACTCATACTGAAGATGTTCTACATGAATTTATGACGTTGTTTTCCTCTGTCTGTGACAAGCATGCACCACTAAAAAAACTTACCGTCAGATCTGTCAAAGCACCTCGGCTCGACTTGACTTGAGAAAATTAATGAAAGAAAGAAATCAATTGAAAAAAAATGCTACAAATTCAGGGTGCTCAGAGGATTGGCTGGTATATCGCTCTTTAAGAAACAAAGTGACCAAATGAAATAAACAGAAAAAAAGGCTTTACTATCAATCAAAAATTGAAGAAATGAAACATGACAGTAAAAAACTTTGGAGTACTCTCAATCAAATCATGGGTAAAGATCAAATGAAAAAATCCACATCTTTCATTGAATCAGGTGACGGTTTCATCACCAAGCCCAAAGAAATTGCAGATCATTTCAATAATTATTTCATAGATAAAGTAAATACAATAAGAAACAGTATGCTGCCTGGAAATAGTCAACTTTCTGAATCAATTATAAAAAAACATATCATGCACGACAAAAGATGTCAATTTAAATTTCTGCCCACTAGCATGTTAGAAATTAAAAAACTTTTGTCTGAATTGAAATGTGACAAACCTTGTGGACATGATCATTTAGATAGCAGACTGTTAAAACTCTCAGCTGAAATTGTAGCTGGACCAATATCCCATATTTTCAACTTGAGTTTGGAAGAGGGTATTTATGCTCAAGTGTGGAAGTTAGCTAAAGTCACTGCTTTACTTTGCTTTAATCTGTCTATCCCGGTACTTTCTAGCGTCTACAAATGCAGAAACAGTCAGTGCAGGCAGGTGGGAACTCCTCAAAGCTGCTGCTCAGGTTCCCGGCAGGGAAACTTCCACATCTTTTTAGGGCTCTGCTTTCTGCAGAAGGTTGATGAGTGGGCGAGGGAAAGCTGCTTGAACGGGACCTGCTGCAGGACTTTTCCTTCCTCTCACAGGAACCTGTGGTGGAGAGTTTTAGAGGACCAGAGGAAGGCGGAGCGTTGCTCGCTGGGATCGCCTTCATTCTGATAAAAGGCTCACATCCTTCTCCCAGGTTGGAGTCTTCTTCTTCACGCTGTTGTGTCTCTTCACTGCTGCTTTCAGCAGATTTAGGAGCAGGGACAGAAGGAATGTTAGTCTGAGAGCAGGAAGGTGCGGTGGGAGCAGACCAGGGTGGTTTTTTTACAAGTATATTCATTGATTTCAAAGGGTCAGACAATAGTGAATTAAATGACTTTACATCAGTGGTTTTCAAATGTTTTCAGTCAGGCCCCCCTTGGGGAATTGGAAATATTTTAGAGCCCCCACCTAACGGTTCCCACCTAGACTGGTAGAATTAATTGTATATAATTGTACAAACATTACTCTACTAATAATAAGATACAAAACCCAACTACAATTTTATATTATTAATTGAACATGAACAAAAGTGCTTGTAATAGCAAATGATTCGGTGACACTGTGAAATAATTAGAATAATAAAATAAAATAATAATAATATAACTTTATTTGTATAGCACTTTTCAATACAAATACCAACCAACAATTATGATACTAACAATAATAAGTAGTAATTGAAACTAGACATTCCTCCCTGAGTATACATTTTTTTTTAGAACTTATTTTCTGAACATATATTAATAGACATGAACTCCTATTTGTACTGCAGGTTGTAAATAATCACATGACTATTCCGTTCCTATTCCACACTCTATCAGTGACTTGTGTGTGCTTGTTTCCCTTGCAGATCTTCTCAAACCAGCTGTTGTCTCTTGATATTCTCCAAATATCTGACTTTCCTCTCCTTTGTTTGGTAAAGATCTTCTTTGAGGTTTATTTTCCCCGTCATTGATCTCCACCTTGTCGCTAGACTCCATCCCAATCCCGCATTGACCCGGCGGGACCCGATCCCAATGCAGCCGTCTGGTTTCCAGCTCCGCTCCGTCTTCCTCCCCCCCTGCAGTACCTCCACGCCCCACTAGGGGGGGCACCCCCCCTGCAGTACCTCCACGCCCCACTAGGGGGGCGCGCCCCCCCTGCAGTACCTCCACGCCCCACTAGGGGGGCATTACATCAATATGCACCCTCTTTTAGACAAGGGTTTTTGACGAGGGGAGAGGTGGAGGTTGGTGGAGACACCTGCTCCACCGTCGTCTGTTTGGTTCCACTTTGTTCTGCAGATAAAAACAGATGAGACTGTTGTTTTATTTGACACTAAACTCACGACATCTGGAAATAATTTTAAAGTTACACCTGAAATCACAACAAGACTGTAAAAATATGAGAGTTTATGGAAACTGACATGTAAAACCATGGTGTCTCTAATGAATGTGAGCAGGTAAATAATGATGAGTGAGCAGAGGTGCGTGCAGCGTCCCAGCATGCACCTCTGCTCACACTGAACTGGCTGCTCTGTCTGATGCTGAAGCTGCTTCTGGGTCTGGTATCAAACCCGTCCTTCCTGATGAGGAACCTGGGTTTCTTCCTGAAGCTCATGTTCAATCCAGAGCCAACGCTTTAGCTGCCATGGTTGAGGATGCTGGAAACCAGCCTGGAGTTCAACACCTTCCTCCAGAGATCTGATCAAGAATGACTGAATCTCCTCCTGAACAAGATCAGTCAATACTTGGAACATTCAGTCAAGTCTCTCTGTCATTCTGGGAACTGTGGGCACCATTCAACCCCAAATGTCTGGATGAGAGAAGAACTAGCAGAGAACCCAGAACTGGACCAGGAAGACTGTTCTACTTTTCTGAAGCTCTACGAGGCTGCTGGACCACAGAGATCTCAGCTGGTAATGAAACACTTATTGGTCCAGGACGGCTGATGGATGAAAGCCTGGATTCTTCTCAGTCACGGAGCTTTTGGACAGTTTGACGTTAAGGACATTTATTGGAGGAAGTCAGGTCCATTTAATGTTGATGTTCTCCCCTCAGTTCTGTCCCGGTTTGGAGTTCATGTCCCAGTTTTGGTGTTTAGGTTCCTGTTTTATTTTGAAACTCTGTGTCCTCGTGTTTCAGTTTTGTCTTGACTTCCCTTGTTCAGAGACTCACATGAAATGATAAGTTTACATATTTATGCACATAAACAAGGAGAGTTCTGCAGAGTTCGTAACCCGGATGAACCAATACGACGACTATTCCATCAACTGAACCTATTTATGTTGAAATAACTGCACAAACCTTCATTTTTATGAAAAATACAGTCCTGTTTGTATATTATTATATTATCACTGCAGTTATTAGATTTTAAAATACTTGATTTCTTCTACTAGACCAGCGGTCAGCAACCCAAAATGTTTTAGATCCATATTGGACCAAAAACACAAAAACTAATATGTCTGGAGCCGCAAAAAATGAAAAGTCTTGTATCAGAATTAGAATGAAGGAACACATGCTGCATGTTTCTATATTAGTTAGAACTGGGGGAGATTTATTTATTCATTATGCACTTCCAGAAAAAAGTGGAAATGTCGAGAAAAAAGTTGAAATGTTGAGAAATAAGTGGAAATGTTGAGAAATAAGTGGAAATGTCGAGAAAAAAGTGGAAATGTCGAGAAAAAAGTGGAAATGTCGAGAAAAGTCGAGATTAAAAAGGAAAAAGGGAGAAGAAAAGAGAAAAAAAGAAGAAAAAAAGAAAACAAAAAAAAAATAAAGAAAAAAAGAGAAAAAAAGGAAAAAAGAAGAAAAAAGGAAAAAAAAGGAAAAAAGAAGAAAAAAAAGGAAAATAAATAAATAAAATAAATAAAAGCTCCAGGAGCCACTAGGGCGGCGCTAAAGAGCCACATGCAGCTCTAGAGCCGCGGGTTGCCGACCCCTGTACTAGACCAATAATGTCTTAACTTATTATATTATTGGTTCAAAAACTTAATTCCATTCTTGTTTGTTCCTGTTTGTGTTCCGTGTGAAACGGCCACATGGACGAGGTTATTGGTGGATTTTCCATTCTGGGTTCCTTCACAGTTCAGAGCTGCAGTGGAGCAGCTGTGTGTCTGAACATCCTGGAAGGCCGTCAGCTGGAATACTCCTTTATTTGTGGACACGTGAACACCAGCACAACACTGGTCTACAACACACATCTGGATCCTCTGATCCTGCAGCCTGTCATCATCCTCCTCTCACAGCTTTACTGGGGAAAGCAGCCGCTGAGAAGCTGCAGCTTCACTGGAAACACTGGATCTTTGATAGACACTGGTTTTAGTAGAAAACTGCTGGAAGCAGCAGGACCGACTCCAACCTCCACTGACCTGAGAGTCTGCAGCTGGTAGTGTGGACTCTGCAGCAGAGCAGACAGCTGCTGCACATCTGCAGCCTGCAGGTCGTAGTTGTTACTCAGGTCCAGATGTTTCAGGTGGGAGGGGTTGGACTTCAGAGCTGAGACCAGAGGAGAACAGCTGATCCCTGACAGACCGCAGCACTGCAAGCTGCACAAAGACACCAGAGAAGAAGAAACCAGAGCAGCCTGATGGTCAGTGTGGATCAGCAGGAGATCAGTCTGATGGTCAGTGTGGATCAGCAGGAGATCAGTCTGATCTGCAGGTTAGTGTCAACACAACTTTCACATCAGATTCATCTGAACACAAAACTAAAACATGTCTGACCTCAGAGTCTCCAGTCTGCAGTCTGGACTCTCCAGGAAACCACACAGATGTTTCACTCCTGAATCCAGCAGGGAGTTCCAGCTCAGGTCCAGATGTTTCAGATGTTTCAGATGTTCCAGGTGGGAGGGGTTGGACTTCAGAGCTGAGACCAGAAAAGAACAGCTGATCTCTGACAGAAGGCAGCCCTTCAACCTGAACAAAGACACCAGAGAAGAAGAAACTTCAGGTTATTTCCAGAACCCGGTTCTCTGAGTAATGTGAGTTAGACGTCTATGGGACGTCCCATAGTGAGACATCTCACTATGGGACGTCCCGCTGCTTTAAGAGAGGACATTGAGAGGACATTGATCCTCGTACGGCGTTCCAGTCGGGACCGACTGAAGACGGTCAGACTTGGACGGCAGGGCGGGGCTCCTGGAGGACGAGGCCCCGGGGACCGGGCTCCTGGCAGATGCTGCTCACATCTCCACCCCCAGAGGACACGGAGGCTGCGGGCGGTGCAGCCCGAGCCGGAGTGATGAAGAGCTCGTCCTCGTCTTCATCCTCTGACATGAGGAGGTCCCAGGTGTCTTCTTCATGGTCCCCATAGTCCAGTTCCAGGACGTCTTCCTCCTGCGGGGCGGGGGTGGAGCTGGGAGCCCCAGCCCACGCTAACCTCCGGTTCCTCCACCAGGTGGGAGAAAGGAGCTGCTGTGCTAACACTCGGTACTGGAGCAGCCGTGGTGAGGCGTCGGGACGGAGCCAACCGAGCCGGGAGGGCGAGGAAAGAACAACATTCTGGTGGAGGGACCGACGCAGCAGATAAACACATCCAAGGCTGGTTAGAGATCAGTCTGATGGTCAGTGTGGATCAGCAGGAGATCAGCCTGATGGTCAGTGTGGATCAGCAGGAGATCAGTCTGATGGTCAGTGTGGATCAGCAGGAGATCAGCCTGATGGTCAGTGTGGATCAGCAGGAGATCAGTCAGATGGTCAGTGTGGATCAGCAGGAGATCAGCCTGATCTGCAGGTTAGTGTCAACACAACTTTATCATCACATTCATCTGAACACAAAACTAAAACATGTCTGACCTCAGAGTCTCCAGTCTGCAGTCTGGACTCTCCAGGAAACCACACAGATGTTTCACTCCTGAATCCTGCAGCTGGTTCTGACTCAGGTCCAGATGTTTCAGATGTTCCAGATGGGAGGGGTTGGACTTCAGAACTGAGACCAGAGAAGAACTGCTGATGTCTGACATCCCGCATCTCTCCAACCTGCATGAAGAATAAAAGATGTGAGCTGAACCACCAGGGTGCAGGTTCCAACAGAACCAGTGAAAAAGATCTTCATAAATATTCATGACATCTTGCTGCTGCTCCAATAAAGACGTAGTGACTTCAGCTCTGCAGCTCTGCAGCTCCACCAGTGGATCATCCATACAAACTCATGTTGTGTTGGAATATCTCAGTCGGTACAAACGTTAGAGTCTCAGTGTTTGGATCAGATGAAACATGTTGGACAGATGAAGATGAAGATGTTTGTAGACGATGCTGCACGATTTCTGCACAAACAAACATTCTGCTGCGCAGGTTCAGTTCATGTTGGGATGGAATGAAGACGTCTTTGTTGAGGGAACATCGTTCACCACTCCGTACTGCACACACAAGACGGTCAGACTTGGACGGCAGGCCGAGGCTCCTGGAGGACACCGGGGACCGGGCTCCTGGCAGTGGAGGGACGAGGCCCCGGGGACCGGGCTGGCGGTGCAGCCCGAGCCGGAGTGATGAAGAGCTCGTCCTCGTCTTCATCCTCTGACATGAGGAGGTCCCAGGTGTCTTCTTCATCGTCCCAGAGTCCAGTTCCAGGACGTCTTCCTCCTGCGGGGCGGGGGTGGAGCTGGGAGCCCCAGCCCACGCTAACCTCCGGTTCCCCCACCAAGGTGGGAGAAAGGAGCTGCTGTGCTAACACTCGGTACTGGAGCAGCCGTGGTGAGGCGTCGGGACGGAGCCAACCGAGCCGGGGAGGGCGAGGAAAGAACAACATTCTGGTGGAGGGACCGACGCAGCAGATAAACACATCCAAGGCTGGTTAGAGATCAGCCTGATGGTCAGTGTGGATCAGCAGGAGATCAGCCTGATGGTCAGTGTGGATCAGCAGGAGATCAGTCAGATCTGCAGGTTAGTGTCAACACAACTTTATCATCACATTCATCTGAACACAAAACTAAAACATGTCTGACCTCAGAGTCTCCAGTCTGCAGTCTGGACTCTCCAGGAAACCACACAGATGTTTCACTCCTGAATCCTGCAGGTGGTTGTAACTCAGGTCCAGATGTTTCAGATGTTTCAGGTGGGAGGGGTTGGACTTCAGAGCTGAGACCAGAGAAGAACTGCTGATGTCTGACATCCCGCATCTCTCCAACCTGCATGAAGAATAAAAGATGTGAGCTGAACCACCAGGGTGCAGGTTCCAACAGAACCAGTGAAAAAGATCTTCATCAATATTCATGACATCATGCTGCTGCTCCAATAAAGACGTAGTGACTTCAGCTCTGCAGCTCTGCAGCTCCACCAGTGGATCATCCATACAAACTCATGTTGTGTTGGAATATCTCAGTCGGTACAAACGTTAGAGTCTCAGTGTTTGGATCAGATGAAACATGTTGGACAGATGAAGATGAAGATGTTTGTAGACGATGCTGCATGATCTCTGCACAAACAAACATTCTGCTGCACAGGTTCAGTTCATGTTGGGATGGAATGAAGACGTCTTTGTTGAGGGAACATCGTTCACCACTCTGTACTGCACACTTGTGCTCCACGGAGAGGAAAGCAGCCTGCAGACACTTCAGCTGGTTTCTAATGATGTCAGGAGCAGATGAGTGCAGAGACCAGGATGGTTCCGAGCAGCTCAGGTGTTTGTGGCTGCAGAACTCACAACTGTTACAACTTCAGTCAAAGAACAAACCTCAGAGTCTCCAGTCTGCAGTCTGGACCACCCAGGAAACCACACAGCTGCTTCACATCTGAATCCTGCAGGTCGTTCCAGCTCAGGTCCAGATGTTCCAGATCAGACGGGTTGGACTCCAGAACTGAGACCAGACTACGACATCTGATCTCTGACAAACTGCAGCGCTCCCACCTGGAGAAAGAATAAAACACAGATAAACATCTAGATGAGTGTTTTCTCCTCCTCCGTTCAGGGGGGTGTGGTGGGCAACACTGGAGCTTCACAGTCACAAGGTTCCTGGTCCAAATCCTGGCCCGGTTCTTTCTGCCTGGCGTTTCCAGGATCTTCCCTCACGTTCACTCAGAAACTCCACAGTTCAGAAACACGTCTGTCAGGATTCTTGAAGCTTCCACATTAAACGCAGGACGGAGATACCGGATCGTCTCTTTGATCAGAGGATCATTCTTAACGACAGTCAACAAAGTACTACGTTTACTTTCAGGAATGTGGTAACAAAGTATTCTAGAGTAGTGGTGAGTACTCTGATTACTATCAGGGATCATGGAGACCCTGTATGGACTTGGGAATGCAGGACTGGACTTTTACTGGTTCTGTTGCTGCCGTCAAATTCAACATTCATCAATGTTTTGGTATTTTTATCAGAATTATTATCATTATTTCATCATATTTCTGTTAATAATGGATGAAACACAAATGACAGACTTATCACAATCAAACAGAAGTGATTGTAGGAGGAGAAGAGGTTCTGGAGAACTCATACAGGACCTGCATCATCCCACTGATAGTAATAAGAGTATTAAACACTATTCAACAATATTCCTGAAAGGAAACAAAGTACTTAGTTGTTCAAAACTACATTTGACTCTCTCAGCTGATTATACGTCTTACTTTTAGCTCGGCGGAGTCACAGATGTGACTTCTTTTACAGTGTTTGGAGCATGTTCATGAAGGAAAGCAGCAGTTTGGTCTTGTTGATTGTGAGATGTGATATCTGACATAACGATGCTGAACTTCTTCTGCTCCAGGATCTGGTGTGGACTGTCTGAGGGACCAGCAGCAGGAAGAGCTGCTGGTCCTTTCACTGGATCACAACTGGATCTACTTATTACAGATAACATGTATTTTCATGGAATAAAGGTTGGGATGATCAGAGTGGTGTTGATTGACAGACTAATGTTACTTCCTGTGTGCTTCTTTCCTCCTGCTGCTCTCTGCAGCCTCTGCTGCTCCTCCCTCCACAGACGCCACACGTGTTAAAGGCTGATGGAAAACCTGCGTGGTGCTGGTTCTGGCGTGGAGACCAGTTTATCAACGAGCGTTTGTCTCCGTTCCTCCAGAACCAGGACAACAACGGCTGCAGGAAGCTTCTGAACGTCACTCATGAGTTCTGGACGGTGGCCGACGAGGGCCAAACGCACTGCAACGGCCTAACGCGTCTCAGTTCAGGAAAACGGCTTCAAGTACAGAAACGATCAAACTCACAAACTCAAAACCAGGTACAAAAAGAGGAACGTGGTGCAAATGAAAAAAACGTGCTGCAAAAAACAAAGACAAATGCAGCATCATCAAACGTAAAATATGATGTAAATAGAAACGATGCAAAGCACAAAACGATATAAAACAAGAAACCCTCTTCAAAAGAAAAACGCTTCATAAGTGTCACTACAACCGGGAGTGCTGTAACGTTAACTGGTGCTTTATGTCAATCTCTAATCATGATCTTATCTTATTAATATTATGTGCAGCCTTGTATCGTCTGGTGTCAAATATAATAAAGAAACGTGTCGTAATGTGCAGCGTTGTACAGTGATATAAACATCACATTACCGTTCCCGCTGTTTGTTTAAACCATGGATGTAAACACTGTGGTTCAGTCAGCTGTTCGGTCTCTGTTACGCCGAGAGCGCCCCCTGCAGGTTTGGAGACTTCCGGTTGTAGTGACCGGTTATGAAGCGTTTTTCTTTTGAAGATGGTTTCTTGTTTTATATCGTTTTGTGCTTTGCATCGTTTCTCTATTTGCAGCGTTTGATGATGCTGCATTTGTATTTGTTTTTTGCAGCACGTTTTCCTGAACTGAGACGCATTAGGCCATTGCAGAGCGTTTGGTTCTTGTCGGCCACCGTAGTTCTGGACCGGGGAGCTGCTGACTGAGAGAGCTGTTGGATGCTTCCATTGTCGACTCCAGCAACACTTTTACTCTACAATATGTTCACATGTGGGACGGTGCACGTGCAGTGAATGTGCAGCAGCGCAGAGCCCGGGGGAGAACGTCTGCTGTAAAGAGATACGGCGGTACCGACAAACCCCGACCTCACAGCGACTACAGCGGTCCATGAAGAACCTTCTGGAGGGAGATGAAGAGTTTCCTGCCAGCTGATCCCCCTCATCATCCTCACCTCTTCCTCTTCTATTTAAACCGTCTGCAGCTCTCACTCTCACCAGAGTGGGTTTGTGGTCTCCCTGCAGATACCGGTCTCCAGCAGTTCTCCTGGGACTGCTATGCTGGACCGGATCTGTGTCCTTGGACCTGTTTCAGGTCCAGCCCTGATCGCTACGTCTGTCTGAGCTTATCTGTCTGTCTTGGGTTCTGACCCTGGCCCGCTGTTCCTGGATCTGTCTTCTGCCTCACACTAACAGAACTACAGACCGTCCTGGTCTCTGGACCGGTGGCCCGTCCCTGCACGGTCCCCATCTCCCTCTCCTGGTCCCTAAATAATGATTTAGATGAGGGTTCTTTACTCCTGGTCAGCCGTCATTCCAGCCCAGTCCCTGAAACCTGAACAACATGTTAGTTTGTTAGCCGTCAGCAGAAACCCGTCTTCCTTCAGGACATGTGTGGTCTGTGTCTTCAGGGGGGTCTGTCTCCGTCAGAGATGAGCTTTCAGAGAGGATTTAAACATGAATATGTAACTCACTTCTGTCTGGTTCTGTCAGGTTCTGTCTGGACCTGGAGCTGCTTCCTGACAGCAGGAACACACATGTGTGACGGTGAGGTGTGTGTGGTTCTAACAGAACACACATGTGTGACGGTGAGGTGTGTGTGGTTCTAACACACATGTGTGACGGTGAGGTGTGTGTGGTTCTAACAGAACACACATGTGTGACGGTGAGGTGTGTGTGGTTCTAACAGAACACACATGTGTGACGGTGAGGTGTGTGTGGTTCTAACACACATGTGTGACGGTGAGGTGTGTGTGGTTCTAACAGAACACACATGTGTGACGGTGAGGTGTGTGTGGTTCTAACACACATGTGTGACGGTGAGGTGTGTGTGGTTCTAACAGAACACACATGTGTGACACTGAGGTGTGTGTGGTTCTACCAGAACACACGTGTGTGACGGTGAGGTGTGTGTGGTTCTAACAGAACACACATGTGTGACGGTGAGGTGTGTGTGGTTCTAACAGAACACACATGTGTGACGGTGAGGTGTGTGTGGTTCTAACAGAACACACATGTGTGACGGTGAGGTGTGTGTGGTTCTAACAGAACACACATGTGTGACACTGAGGTGTGTGTGGTTCTACCAGAACACACGTGTGTGACGGTGAGGTGTGTGTGGTTCTACCAGAACACACATGTGTGACGGTGAGGTGTGTGTGGTTCTAACACACATGTGTGACGGTGAGGTGTGTGTGGTTCTAACAGAACACACATGTGTGACGGTGAGGTGTGTGTGGTTCTAACAGAACACACGTGTGTGACGCTGAGGTGTGTGTGGTTCTAACAGAACACACATGTGTGACGGTGAGGTGTGTGTGGTTCTAACAGAACACACATGTGTGATGGTGAGGTGTGTGTGGTTCTAACAGAACACACATGTGTGACGCTGAGGTGTGTGTGGTTCTAACAGAACACACATGGATCACAGCAGGTTTCACATGAAATGTGAGTGAATGATGAAGAAGCAGCAGGAGGTTCAGACGATCAACACCTGAAACTCCTTCACCTGGACTGACGGAGTCTTCTCTGTTTGAGGAAACCAAAACCTCCAAGAAAACTCCAAAAGCTCCAGTCAGAACCGACCTGAGAGTCTGCAGCTGGTAGTGTGGACTCTGCACCAGACCAGACAGCTGCTCCACATCTGCAGCCTGCAGCTTGTAGTTGTTACTCAGGTCCAGATGTTTCAGGTGGGAGGGGTTGGACTTCAGAGCTGAGACCAGAGAAGAACAGCTGATCCCTGACAGACCGCAGCACTGCAAGCTGCACAAAGACACCAGAGAAGAAGAAACCAGAGCAGTCAGATGGTCAGTGTGGATCAGCAGGAGATCAGCCTGATCTGCAGGTTAGTGTCAACTAGGCTCGCCACCCGTCCCTGGAAATACAGAATTGTTACAGAATTGGGAATTAAAAGTTGCGTTCCGTATTGAACCAATACGGAACGCAGTTGATTCCGTATTTCACAATTGTCCCATGATGCACGTCTGTCAACGAACTAACAATAATGAACAAAATAAAGGAAAGGATATATTAAAGACAGTAACATATGTTGGTTTGCTCTCTGCCTGCCCTGCAGACGGCCCTGCAGACGGTCCTGCAGACGGTCCTGCAGACGGCCCTGCAGACGGCCCTGCAGACGGTCCTGCAGACGGTCCTGCAGACGGTCCTGCAGACGGTCCTGCAGACGGGGCCCTGCAGACAGCCCTGCAGACGGCCCTGCAGCCGGTCCTGCAGACGGCCCTGCAGACGACCCTGCAGACGGTCCTGCAGACGGGGCCCTGCAGACGGCCAGGCAGCCCTGCAGACGGTCCTGCAGACGGTCCTGCAGACGGCCCTGCAGACGGTCCTGCAGACGGTCCTGCAGACGGCTCTGCAGACGGCCCTGCAGACGGTCCTGCAGACGGTCCTGCAGACGGCCCTGCAGACGGCCCTGCAGACGGCCCTGCCCTGCAGACGGCCCTGCAGACGGTCCTGCAGACGGTCCTGCAGACAGCCCTGCAGACGGCCCGCCCCTTTGCGCTCCGTTGCCTAGTTACCTCTCACTGCACGGCCACGCGAGCCTTTTAAAAACAGGTCCAGTCCAGATGTCTCCGGAGGATCCAGACACCCCACCTGGTCGTGGTGTGCAGAAGAACGTTTTCAGTCTCCCGGAGGTGTCAGACAGCAGCTGCAGGAACCTCCACAAACGTAATATAACGTCCCAGAGGAGCCACAGTTATTCATACCTGAATCATCCTCTGAGCTTGATATGGTAGGATACGGGACATATATTATTATTTATTGTTATTTTTATTTATCTTATTTATTGGTCATAATATACAGGTGAAGGTCGGAAAATTTGAATATATTGCTAAACTTAATTTGTTTCAGTAAATTCAATTAAAGGTGAAACAAATATATTATTTCCCACTACATTCAAAGTGAGATATTTCAAGCCTTTATTTGTTATAATTTTGATGACTATGGCTCACAGTTTATGAAAACCCCAAATAAAAAATCTAATTTTTTAAAAATATAAAGAATTCAATCATCAAAATTATAACAAATAAAGGCTTAAAATATGGTGCTTTGCTGAGTGGAGCTCATGAAGAGTGAGCAGACTGTTCGGAGTTCCACAGTTCTGAAAGACAAGGAGCTGCTCAGCTGCAAGAAGTAACAAGAATCCTGGAAGAAGAAGTGAGAGTGAACTGTTTAAACCTGGCCTGAATAAAAAAGGACATAAAAGGAGTTGAAGGAAGCTATGCACTTTATTTTTTTTTTAATGTTTATTGGTTTTATTTAGTTTTCTAAGCAAAAGATTCTAAGGCAGGCTTTGTTACAGCTGTTACAGCACTTTATTATTTATATAATAGACTAGCATGTTCTATAAGTGTGTTCAATTTAATTGTTTTCCCTCTTGAAAGTGTTTATACATGTTACATTTACAAAATATTCTAGTGTTGTATTGTCATTTAATTTAGGTTTAACTGTTTAACTGCCCAATGCAGGCAGACTTTGTTTCATTTACTATTGGCACTTTTCCACTAGTCTCACTTCAGCCCGGCTCGGCGCGGCGCGGCTCGTCCCGGCTCCACACGTGTGTGTTTCCACAGCCAGGGGAGAAGTGTGCAGGTTTGGGTGAAGCTGCTGTGACGTACTCGATTGCGCAACACCTTTGTTCATGTCGGCGCTGATGAGAAATCAGCTGGAGCCGGGAGCGGCTGAGAGTAAAACAGCCCGTCTACATCGCTTTTTTAATTTTTTCTCGACAGCCACCAGGTTTATGAACATCTGCACCTCAGAGTTGGATCACCAAACAGACGTTTTTGCTGTATAATAAAATCGCCGCGAGTTGCCTCGCGCTGACTCCCGCTTCCTGATTCAAACGTCTGACGGCCCCGCCCCCCGACCAATCAGAGGCGTGGAGGGTGGTGACGGCCCCGCCCCCCGACCAATCAGTGGCGACCTCACAAATAGTCCCTGCTCAGCCCGCTTATAGAACCTCACTCAAAGGTTAAGGCGGTACTAATGCAAAAGCGCCATAAGACAATGCTCAGGTTCAGACTGTCTGTACAGTCATGAAAGTTCAATGCTATTAAAGCACTTTAAACTTTAAATCAAAGTATTTTGTTTTTTCATATAAATATATACATTTCTATGCATTTTAGACGTTTTGGGGATTCCCCTTTTTTGGGCGCTCACGCGGCTGAAATCGGGAAGTCCCTTATTTCTATTTCTGAAAGGTGGCAACCCTAGTGTCAACACAACTTTCACATCAGATTGATCTGAACACAAAACTAAAACATGTCTGACCTCAGAGTCTCCAGTCTGCAGTCTGGACTCTCCAGGAAACCACACAGATGTTTCACTCCTGAATCCTGCAGCTGGTTCCAGCTCAGGTCCAGATGTTTCAGATGTTTCAGGTGGGAGGGGTTGGACTTCAGAGCTGAGACCAGAGAAGAACAGCTGATCTCTGACAACACGCAGCCCTCCAACCTGAATGAAGAAACAGCTGATGACTTCTGTAACTGTGTTGAAATAAATGTTTCAGAAAACATATTTGTGTAAATAGGTTCATAGTTAAACAGCTCTGAAGTTGAAATGTTAAGAAGTCCTTGACCAGCAAAATGTTTTGGTATTGTTCACTAAGTGATGTTATTAAGGTTAATGTTACTGAAAATGCTGAAATGCTGAAACAAAAAGTGTGTGAAATGGAAAGCAAGAGGTTCTCTTGTAAGTCTGTAGACTCTTATCGTGCATGGAAAAAGTCTAGTCTATAAAAAATCCCTTCGCACAGCTAGAACAGCTCATTACTACGGAGCCCCTCTGGTGACATTTG
>NC_084589.1:55772327-55811196 GCF_033807715.1 Cololabis saira | reverse complement strand
TTCCTCTGAGATCAGACAGCCTGACAGCCTGCAGACACACAACACAGGTCTATGCATGTTCTTTGCTCAAGTGTCCTGCTGCAGACACACAACACAGGTCTGCTGCATGTGTCTGCTCAGGTGTCCTGCTGCAGACACATTTAGCAGCATGTTCTCTGGAACTGGAAAAGACTTGAATGAATCCTGACCTGAGAGACTCCAGGTGACAGTGTGGACTCTCCAGTCCAGGACACAGCTGCTCCAGTCCAGAATCCTGCAGGTCGTTGTTGCTCAGGTCCAGTTCTGTCAGACTGGAGGACTGAGAGCTGAGAGCTGAGGACAGAAGTGGACAGATGTTCCCTGAGAGGTGACAGTCACTCAGTCTGCAGACGGAAGAAAAGAACAACAACCAGGTTATTTCACTGTTGTGGAAGAAAATGTAGTTGTGTCTCCAACTGTTCTGCTGGTCTTCAGCTCATCCTGCCCCCCCAGGACAAACAGAAATGAAAGTGTTTCCTTGTCAAAGTTCATGCTTGTGTGTGATTTTAGGTCCAATGTATCATTAAAGTCTCTGGAAATGAAAGAACCAGCGTAAACTCACTCATGTGAGGTTGTGCTGAAAAAAAGACCCAAACAAGTGAAGAAAACATGAAATGTGGAGGCCAGCTGACAGTCCTGCCGGGGCCCCGGACAAAAATAATCTAAGATGGGCCCCCCTGCGCCTGGATCTATCCTTCTCCCTCTTCTTCTCCTCTCACTCTGCTCTTCAGGTTTTTATACAAGCTAATGGACGTTAACATTAGAGATAGCCAGCCAGGTGAAGTAACAAGGTTGGTAAACGTTGTAACTGTTTCTTACCTTGCTCTACGCTGACTTCATTAATTCCAGCTTCACCGTCACCACCTTTTTAAAATATTGGTGTAGAGAATCTCTGAGGCCTCTATTTTCTTCTTCTCTTCTTCTCTTTTCTCTTCTTTTCTGAGCACCAGACTTGTGCTGACCGGACATTTTGACCATTCTAATGGTTGAATTAAATGATAACATCAAATTTTGATCAGCGGCCAAACCATTTTAGTGTTGGGGGTTCTTGACCACTATTTTCAAGGACAATTAGGAAGAAAACAAATAACGATCTTTTATGTAACTTAAATACTACATATTTTTTTCCACAAATAGGCATATTTTGAAACATTTTTTAAAAATGATTCCATAATTTAATGAGAATAAAAAAAATAAATAAAAAAAATAAAATAAATTGAGGCCAGTTCTGCCCCCTCCCCCCCTACCCTGGGCCCGGGACAATAGACCCGTTTGTCCCCCCCTATCGGCGGGCGTGTGTGGAGGTAAAACCAGACTTAATCAGAAACTAGCCTCCACTCCAGAGGTCCAACATGTGTCTGTTGGTACTTACATAACTTTCTTGGAGGCTTTGACCACCGGCAGCAGCCTCCGTAGAGCCTCCTCTGAAGCTGAGAACTTCTTCAGGTCAAACACCTCCAGATCTCCTGATGACAGTAAGATGAAGACCAGAGCCGACCACTGAGCAGGAGACAGTTTATCTGTGGAGAGAGGTCCAGACCCCAGGTACCGTTGGACCTCCTCCACCAGAGACCGATCGTTCAGTTCATTCAGACAGTGGAACAGGTTGATGCTTCTCTCTGCAGACAGATCCTTACTGATCTTCTTCTTGATGTATTCAACTGTTTCCTGATTGTTCTGTGAACTTCTTTGTTCTGGTTCCAACAGACCTAGTAGGAGGTTCTGATTGGTCTCCAGTGAAAGACCCAGGAGGAAGCGCAGGAACAAGTCCAGGTGTCCGTTGGGACTCTCTAAGGCCTTGTCCACAGCTGTCTGATAGAGGTCAGTCTCTGTGTTCCTTTGTTCCTCCAGCAGGTTGACTCCAGAGTTGATGAAGGTCAGACGGACATGAAGAGCAGCCAGAAACTCCTGAACACTCAGATGGATGAAGCAGAAGACCTGGTCCTGGTACAGGCTGCTCTCCTCTCTAAAGATCTGGGTGAACACTCCTGAGTACACTGAAGCCTCTCTGACATCGATGCCACACTCTCTCAGGTCTGATTCATAGAAGATCAGGTTTCCTTTCTGCAGCTGCTCAAAAGCCAGTTTTCCCAGAGACTCCACCATCTTCCTGCTCTCTGGACTCCAGTGTGGATCCGTCGCAGCTCCTCCGTCATACTTGACCTTCTTCAGTTTGGCCTGGACCACCAGGAAGTGGATGTACATCTCAGTCAGGGTCTTGGGCAGCTCTCCTCCCTCTCTGGTTTCCAGGACGTTCTCCAGGACGTTCTCCAGGACCGTAGCAGTGATCCAGCAGAACACTGGGATGTGGCACATGATGTGGAGGCTCCGTGATGTCTTGATGTGGGAGATGATCCTGCTGGTCTTCTCCTCTCCTCTGATCCTCTTCCTGAAGTATTCCTCCTTCTGTGGGTCAGTGAACCCTCTGACCTCCGTCACCATGTCAACACACTCAGGAGGGATCTGATTGGCTGCTGCGGGTCGTGTGGTGATCCAGAGACGAGCAGAAGGAAGCAGGCTCCCCCTGATGAGGTTTGTCAGCAGCACGTCCACTGAGGTGGACTCTGTTACATCAGTCACAACCTCATTGTTGTGGAAGTCCAGAGGAAGTCGACTCTCATCCAGACCGTCAAAGATGAACACGACCTGGAACTCTTCAAACATGCACATTTCTCTGGTTTCAGAGAAGAAGTGATGAACTAGTTCCACCAAGCTGAACTTCTCCTCTCTCAGCACATTCAGTTGTCTGAAGGTGAATGGAAGCAGGAACTGGATGTCCTGGTTGGTTCTGCCTTCAGCCCAGTCCAGACTGAACTTCTGTGTTAGGACTGTTTTCCCGATGCCGGCCACTCCCTTCGTCATCACCGTTCTGATTGGTCCTCCTCTTCCAGGTGGGGGTTTAAAGATGTCTTCCTGTCTGATGGCTGTTTCTGCTCCGTCTGGTTTCCTGGAAGCTGCTTCAATCTGTCTGACTTCATGTTCATGGTTGACCTCTCCGGTCCCTCCCTCTGTGATGTAGAGCTCCGTGTAGATCTGCTCCAGAAGGGTTTTATTTCCTGCTTTAATGATCCCCTCAGACACATGCTGGTATTTCTTCTGCAGCTGAACTTTGAGTTTGGATTGACAAACGGCAGCCACTGTCTCTAAATAAAGATAAAGAAAACCACTTAGTGCTTTAAAACCAGCCCACAACAAGTTCTACTTCCTCTAAAGAATCAACATTTCAACATTCACTGATCAGCCGTTCAATGAGGAGTATTGAAGCGTTTTCCTTCCAAAAACCCTCCGATCAATCAGAGGAACAACAACAGTGTTTCCTCTACGATTCACTTCAGACACACAAGTTGTCTTTGTTTTGTGTTTGCTGGAACTGAATATTGAATCCACACGGTTCAACTCTTTAGAATAAAACTTTAATTTACTGGGATATTAATGACCCTATTAATGAGATGTTCCTAACAGAAGATGAGCTGAGTTCCTCCACCTTCCAGTGGGTTTAATGTTGTGTCTGATCTGTGAATGTCGGTCCTCTACTGAGACATTGGGTGTGGTTTATCCAGCAGCTCAGATGTTCAGAGAAACGTCTTACTGCTCTGCAGGAGGTCGGCCAGCTTCTCCTGCTTCCTCCTCCTCAAGAACTTCACTGTGATCTTCATGAATGTCTCTCTGATGCTCTTCTGCTCTTCATCTTCATCCTCCTCCAGACTCTCTGAGGATTCTGGGTAATCTGGACTCAAAACCTTCTGGATCTTCTTCAGCTCAACCTTCATGTCGTCCTCCAGCAGCTGGAACAGAAGACCACATGAAGGACACAACCAGACTGAAACCATGACAAACATCAGGTCCATGATGGACAGACTGACAGTCCACTGGTCTCCAGAGACCAGCATGGAGACAAACATCAGGTCCATGATGGACAGACTGACAGTCCACTGGTCTCCAGAGACCAGCATGGAGACAAACATCAGGTCCATGATGGACAGACTGACAGTCCACTGGTCTCCAGAGACCAGCATGGAGACAAACATCAGGTCCATGATGGACAGACTGACAGTCCACTGGTCTCCAGAGACCAGCATGGAGACAAACATCAGGTCCATGATGGACAGACTGACAGTCCACTGGTCTCCAGAGACCAGCATGGAGACAAACATCAGGTCCATGATGGACAGACTGACAGTCCACTGGTCTCCAGAGACCAGCATGCAGATGGACATCAGGTCCATGATGGACAGACTGACAGTCCACTGGTCTCCAGAGACCAGCATGCAGATGGACATCAGGACAACAGGTGGAGACAGTTGTTGTTCATGTACAGACCTGAAAGACGGAGTCCAGCTGGGTCTGATGCTGCTGGACAGACGGACCACTGGGGGACTCTGAGATCTGCTGGTCCACTCTGTGGAGGAATCATGAAGAACTAGGTCACATGATGTCTGAAGGTCCATGGAGTCATGTTTGGAAGAGGACAGTCCACCAGAGGACTTCCTGTCCTGGTAAAGGTTCTCTGGTCCTCCTGAGACTGAGGACGTCCACATCTTTCTCCCAGTACCAGCTCTCAATCTGGTGGTACAAGAAGGTCCAGCAAGTGTCCACAAAGACCAGCTTCCGCCCACCAGCTCGAGCTAATAGATCCACTGAGGACGCCATCGCCGTAGCTCTACACTCTGCTTTGACTCACCTGGAGCAGCAGCAGAGCTACGTCCGGATGCTTTTCGTGGACTATAGCTCCGCCTTCAACACGATAATCCCAGACATCCTCATCACAAAACTGACCTCCATTGGCCTGCCCCCTCTCACATGTGCCTAGATCAAAAACTTTCTCACCAACCGACCCCAGACTGTGAGACTCTGCCCCCACCTGTCCTCCACCCACATGCTGAGCACCGGCTCCCCACAGGGCTGTGTGCTGAGCCCCCTCCTGTTCAGCCTCTACACCAATGACTGCAGTCCGACCCACAACAACCTGATAGTGAAGTTTGCTGACGACACTACGGTGGTTGGACTCATCTCAAAGGGGGACGAGGAGCCTACAGAGAGGAGGTCCTGAAGTTGACAGCCTGGTGCTCAGAGAACAACCTCACTCTGAACACCGGGAAAACCAAGGAGAACTGTGGCAGGGTGGAGGAGCAGCCACTCAGGTTGATTGGGGACAGGTGTGTCCCATCAACCTCTCCACCCTGCCTGCCTTCATAAGGCGTGGCTGCACAGCAGCAAGCGCTGTTGGAGAGGCTGCTGAAGCCGAAGCACGTGTGTCCTGGGTGTTCTGGTGAATAAAGAGGTTTTGCACTGAAACTCCGTGTCCTCTCTGTCCTGTCGGTCGGGCCCCCGTAGCACTCGCCCTGCTACATTGGCGCCCAACGTGGGGCCCGACAGGATGGAGGAGGGAGGCACGGAGCGGGCCCTGGAGGCGCTGGCCCATGCCCTGGCGGACCTGGCAGCCGTGCTTCAGGGCCAGGGGAGCAGCAGCTCGCGGCGCTGGAAGCGCTGGTGGCACCGCAGCCGGCAGGGCGGGAGGCAGAGGCTGCGGGACCCGCGGAGCGACCCACCCCGGTGCCAGTGTAGCAGGGCGAGTGCTATGGGGGCCCGACCGATAGGACAGAGAGGACACGGAGTTTCAGTGCAAAAACCTCTTTATTGACCAGAACACCCAGGACACACGTGCTTCGGCTCCTTCACAGCAGACCAACCCCTTCTCCAGGAGCAGCCACACCTTATAAAGGCAGGCAGGGTAGAGAGGTTGATGGGACACACCTGTGACCCATCACCTGAGGGGCTGCTGCTCCTCCACCCTGCCACAAGAACATTGTCAACTTCAGGAACAAGAACACCAACCCAGCCCCCCTCTACATCAACGGCCAGAGAGTGGAAAGGGTCCACTCCTTACGGTTTCTTGGCCTCCTCATCTCTGAGAGCATCTCCTGGTCTGAGAACATCACCGCCATCACCAAAAAGGCTCAGCAGCGGCTGCTCTTCCTGAGAGTTCTATGGAGATACAAGCTGGACCCCAGCCTGCTGCTGACCTTCTACCTCTCATCCATCCAGAGCCTGCTGTACTGCATTACAGTCTGGTACGGCAGCTGCACTGCTGCGGACAGAGGAAGGCTGCAGAGGTGAAAGCAGCGCAGAGGATCATCGGCTGCCCCCTCCCCCCCTCACGGACATTTACACCTCCCGCTGCCTCAGCAGAGCCACTAACATTATTAAAGACAGCTCCCACCCCGGCTCTGACCTTTGACCTGTTTGACCTTCAGGAAGACGCTACAGAGTCATGAGGTCAAAAACTAACAGACTTAAAAACAGCTTTTCCCCCAAAGCCATAATCACCCTGAACAACATGTGAATGTCTTCGTTACTGTTTTTACCGTGCAAAACTTCTATCTGTGCAATAATCCATTACATGTGTAACTATATACTTTCATCTGTAAATAGAATCTTTGGTCTTCATTATTCAAATGCACCTTAACCTTTTTTATATTATTTATATTTCTTATATTCTTATATTTCTTATTGTTTGCACTATTATTTCTTATTTGTCTTGCACTGGAGAAGTGATGCTGCTTTCAATCTCACTGTACCAGGTACATTGACAATAAAGTATTCTATTCTATTCTATTCTATTCTATTCTATTCTATTCTATTCTATTCTATTCTCATCAGATCAATGTCCACATGGTTCCAGGAACCATCTGTCCTCCTGCATCCAGCAACACCGTCCACCTGAGGAGAACTTCCTCCCTAAATGATGTTGCAACCTCAGCAGAAAGATGCCCCTGGTGGACAAACCGCTGAACTACAGTCACTCAGAAGAGACTCCAACACCCCCTTTATAGTCTGCTGTGTTTCTGGAAACATCAACAACCATCTAAGAACGGCAGCAAAACAGAGAAATGTTCACTTTAAACATGTTACCATGGAAACGTTTCAGTCTCAGTTACGTTTTTCAGAAACATTTATGTAAAACTCACTTCACTGAGGAAGATCGTTGGGTATCTTTAAACTCCCAAATTAAATCCTTTGATGCATCACTCTTCAAGGACACACAGCTGGGACCAGGTCCAGGTCCAGGACCAGGTCCAGGACCAGGTCCAGATTGTCTCCTGTAATAAAGGTGTTTGGTGACGTCAGGTCATGTTCTGGTCTCTGGAAAGATCCTAGACACAACTTTTATTGTAATAGATGCTTTATAGATAAAACTGAACTGAAAATTATAAAGACGCATATTTTTAAAACAAAAATAATCATGTTACGATAAAAACATTTCAGTCTCTTTTACGCTTTTCAGAAACATTTATGTAAAACTCACCTCACTGAGGGAGATCGTTGGGTATCTTTAAAATGAATAATTAAATCCTTGGATCTGTCACTCTTCAAGGACACACAGCTGGGTCCAGGTCCAGGTCCAGGTCCAGGTCCAGGTTCAGGTCCAGGTCCAGGTTCAGGTTCAGATTCAGATTCAGATTCAGGTTCAGATTCAGGTTCAGATTCAGGTTCAGATTCAGGTTCAGATTCAGGTTCAGATTCAGGTCCAGGTCTCCTGTAATAAAGGTGTTTGGTAACGTGAGGGCTGAACTCTGACGTGCAGAAGAGTCATGGACAGTTAGATCATCTCACCTCTCTTCTTCTCTCCCAGGTTTTCCCCTTGGGGAGGTTCTGGAGGGAAGGACTACCTCCTCTCTGCTCTGACCCAGACCCATGCTGCTGGATTCACATCAGCTCACACACCTTCTACCTTCACCTGCAGAGGAAACACACGTCATGGTAGATGTACAACCACCAGCTCTGACTGATCTTCAGCTTCATGTCCGACAGCAGTGAGGAAGCTGCTGCACTTCTACTATCCCACCACTAGATGGAGTCGTGGAGCTGCAGCTCAGCTCACACCCTCAACACACATTTACACTCCATTTAATCACACGTTTGCTCTTAGTTTGTCTCTGGGACAGAAGATCATCTTTGACTCTGAATTACTGAAACACCTTAGACCCTGTAAGTAAGAACAAACACAAAGGGCAGATGTTTATCCATTTTAGGAGTAAAACTGTGGAACTCGTTAGACCACGACCTTAAATTAGCAAACTCAATAAAAGCATGTCACGGCTCAGACAGGACAGAGAACCCAAATGCACAACACCAGGCAGGATCAGAGTCCAAGAGGCTTTAATCTTTGTCAAAAGGCAGGCAGGGGTCAAACCGGGTAGTCAGGCAGATCAGGCAAACAAAACCAAAACGGGCAGGCAAAAATCCATAAAAACCAAGAATCATGCAGGGTTACAGGCAGGCAGGCAGGAACAGGACAGAAATCAGGAAGGCTGGAAAGCGAGGCAAAAGCACACGACAATCTGGCAAACAAGAAGGTGGAAATGGGCCGGTATATGAGGGGAACTGCTGATGAGGGAAACCAGGTGTGGAGCTGGGTGGGGAAGCACAGGTGAAGGGAATGAGTGGATCTCTGGCTGATTAAGGTGGCAGGATCTGGAAAAACAGGGGAGTGAGTTAAACAGTAAAAAAACCTACCCTACACTGTGAAACTGTGACAGAACCCCCCCCTCAAGGGACAGATTCCAGATGTCCCAAAACCCCCCACCCCGGGCAGGAGGAGGGGTCCCGGAGGAGGACCCCAGCCAACACATGGCCAAAGCTCCGGGGCCGTCCTCGGTGCCGGGCAGACCGACGAGGCAGTTCGGGGGGGTCGCCCTTGGGGCATAACAGGCGGATCCGGGGGTCGGTCTGGGGGCTTGGCAGACTGGTCAGGGGGTCGGTCTGGGGGCTTGGCAGGCTGGTCAGGGGGTCGGTCTGGGGGCTTGGCAGGCTGGTCAGGGGGTCGGTCTGGGGGCTTGGCAGGCTGGTCAGGGGGTCGGTCTGGGGGCTTGGCAGGCTGGTCAGGGGGTTGGTCTGGGGGCTTGGCAGGCTGGTCAGGGGGTCGGTCTGGGGGCTTGGCAGGCTGGTCAGGGGGTCGGTCTGGGACTGCGGCAGGCTGGTCAGGGGGTCGGTCTGGGGGCTTGGCAGACTGGTCAGGGGGTCGGTCTGGGGGCTTGGCAGGCTGGTCAGGGGGTCGGTTTGGGATTGCGGCAGGCTGGTCAGGGGGTCGGTTTGGGATTGCGGCAGGCTGGTCAGGGGGTCGGTCTGGGGGCTTGGCAGGCTGGTCAGGGGGTCGGTTTGGGATTGCGGCAGGCTGGTCAGGGGGTCGGTCTGGGACTGCGGCAGGCTGGTCAGAGGGTTGGTCTGGGACTGCGGCAGGCTGGTCAGGGGGTCGGTCTGGGACTGCGGCAGGCTGGTCAGAGGGTCGGTCTGGGACTGCGGCAGATCCATCCAGGATCGCCTCAGGAAGGGGAACAGAGACCACCTCCAGAACAGAGACCGGCGGGGCCGCCTCAGGAACCGAGGGCTGCGGGACCGCCTCAGGAACAAGAGTCGGGGCAGACAGGAGGCGGGGAGCCGGAGTCGGGGCAGACAGGATGCGGGGAGCCGGAGTCGGGGCAGACAGGATGCGGGGGGCCGGAACCGGGGCAGACAGGATGCGGGGGGCCGGAACCGGGGCAGACAGGATGCGGGGGGCCGGAACCGGGGCAGACAGGATGCGGGGGGCCGGAACCGGGGCAGACAGGATGCGGGGGGCCGGAACCGGGGCAGACAGGATGCGGGGAGCCGGAAC
Organism: Cololabis saira; assembly: GCF_033807715.1. NCBI lineage: Eukaryota > Metazoa > Chordata > Actinopteri > Beloniformes > Belonidae > Cololabis > Cololabis saira. The sequence goes on along the minus strand of NC_084589.1, from coordinate 55,801,523 downwards.
CGGGGCAGACAGGATGCGGGGAGCCGGGACCGGGGCAGACAGGATGCGGGGAGCCGGAACAGGGGCAGACAGGATGCGGGGGGCCGGAACCGGGGCAGACAGGATGCGGGGGGCCGGAACCGGGGCAGACAGGATGCGGGGGGCCGGAACCGGGGCAGACAGGATGCGGGGAGCCGGAACCGGGGCAGACAGGATGCGGGGAGCCGGAACCGGGGCAGACAGGATGCGGGGAGCCGGAACAGGGGCAGACAGGATGCGGGGAGCCGGAACAGGAGCAGGAGCCGGAACAGGAGCCAGAGCAAGCTGGGGCTGACGCCTTCGTCGTTGCCTCCCCTGAGCCTGCAGGCTCCTGGGCCCACCCAGAGCCAGGCGTGTTCCCCAGAAAGGGGGAAGGGACTGGGGTGGGTCTGGGACCACCTCGGGAACAGCAACAGGCCGGAACTGGGGGCATGTCCCCGTCCCCTTCACCGTACGGTGGTAGAACGCCACTTGGTCCCCATAAAAAAAATCCCAGAAATCCTCTTCCTTACGTGGTAGGTCCATGTTGGCTGGGTTCAGTCTTGGCCAGATTGTACTATCACGGCTCAGACAGGACAGAGAACCCAAATGCACAACACCAGGCAGGATCAGAGTCCAAGAGGCTTTAATCTTTGTCAAAAGGCAGGCAGGGGTCAAACCGGGTAGTCAGGCAGATCAGGCAAACAAAACCAAAACGGGCAGGCAAAAATCCATACCCCAAGAATCATGCAGGGTTACAGGCAGGCAGGCAGGCAGGAACAGGACAGAAATCAGGAAGGCTGGAAAGCGAGGCAAAAGCACACGACAATCTGGCAAACAAGAAGGTGGAAATGGGCCGGTATATGAGGGGAACTGCTGATGAGGGAAACCAGGTGTGGAGCTGGTGGGGAAGCACAGGTGAAGGGAATGAGTGGATCTCTGGCTGATTAAGGTGGCAGGATCTGGAAAAACAGGGGAGTGAGTTAAACAGTAAAAAAACCTACCCTACACTGTGAAACTGTGACAAAGCATACAAGATATTATTCAAAACAAAGGTAATGGACACATTTATAGAAGCAGAATTAGAAAACAGAGAAGAATGAACACGTGTGTGTGTGTGTGTGTGTGTGTGTGTGTGTGTGTGTGTGTGTGTGTGTGTGTGTGTGTGTGTGTGTGTGTGTGTGTCTGACAGAGTTGACGTCTGACGGAGTCGACAAAAGGGCATGTATTTTCCCGCCAAAACATGTATTGTTCACTGCAGCTAGCTGGTTTTTCCTCAGTTGCTAGCTGTCTCAATAACCTTACTAATATAATGACTTGGATTTATATAGCTCCTTCAAGGCACCGAGAGCTTTACAGAGACCATTATTCATTCATACACATCCTCACTGGTGGTGGTAGCTACGTTTTTGTAGCCACAGCTGCTACGTCTGTAGCCACAGCTGCCCTGGGGCAGACTGACGGAAGCATGGCTGCCATATCGCGCCTAACGGCAAAATACCTTAATTCAATCCACTTCTGTTTAAAAACATGATCATAACAGAGAGACGGGGTTGGCATGTTCCAGCTGTGACCAGGGGAATATCAACATTGTTTGTCTAAAATATCAAAAAATCTAGTATAGTATAGTATACTAAAAGCTACCAGAGTATGAGTGTTAGCGTAGCATTAAAGCTACCAGAGTATGAGTGGTAGCATAGCATTAAAGCTACCAGAGTATGAGTGTTAGCATAGCATTAAAGCTACCAGAGTATGAGTGTTAGCGTAGCATTAAAGCTACCAGAGTATGTGTGTTAATGTAGCATTAAAGCTACCAGAGTATGAGTGTTAGCGTAGCATTCAGAACAGGCAGGGAGAGGAAAGTCCTCAGGGAAATAGCAGATCATTCTATTTCCTGATTTAGTGAGGATTGTAAAAGAATCTGACGGAGTTGACAGAAACTGAGGACAGAACTTTGATAGACCGGATTTTAGGGAAAATATTGTTTAAAGTTCCCTTCATGTATTGTTTTATTTATTTAAGACCACTCTTTGTTATTTAATATATATATTTGCACACCCATAGAGTTTTTAAAAGGGTTTTTTGGGTGGGTCAATACTGTGACCTCTTTCTGGTATAATAACATGGAACTCTTAACTACAGACCAGACATTTAAACAAATTCACACAGAAAAAGTGTAAAATGCATTATAAAAAGAACATACACAGTTCCTTTAGATTTAACTTTGTAAGTATGTAAACCATGATGAATTTCTTCATTTTTATAGATTATAAATTAGACTTTTCCATGTAGGACATGTTTTATCCCAACTCTCAAGAATCAATGAACAAATATCCTCGCTTAAAATGATCTTAAGACAACATTCTGTTCACATAAATGAAGTTATAACTTTATATTTACTCCTCTCTCTTCTTTTACTTTGGCTTGTTGGTGCAAAATGCATTCTGGGATACTATGACATCTCAGGCGCCCACGTCTCCCAGAGCACCAACCATCCCAGATCCCAGCTCCAGGTTAAACTCATTAACCCTCCGAGACCAAAACCCACTGATTCCTCTGATAAATGTGATGAATTTACATTATACTTCAAATCTAAAATCCTGAACATTAGGAATAATATTGCGTCTTCCTCTGCTGGGGGACGTGACGTCTCTCCCTCTGCTCAGCACCGTAGCGCCAGCACTCTTTCCAACTTCACCCTGACTCAGTGAAATTCAGGAAGTAGTGCAACAGCTGAGCTCTGCACTGCAAAAACTCAAAATCTTACAAGGAATATCTGTCTTATTTCTAGTTAAAATGTCTCATTTTTAGTAAAAAAAAATCTCATTACACTTAAAACAAGAGTCATTACCAGAAAAATAACTTTTCACCTGTTTCAAGTCAATTTTCGCTTGAAATAAGTAGAAAAATCTGCCAGTGGGACAAGATTTAGACCCCGTCCACATGTAGCCGGGTATTTTTAAAACCGAATATTTCCCACCTACATCGTTTAAAAAAAAAAACCTTCCACACATAACCGAAGATCTGCGTTTTTGACCACATCCATAAGCATTCTAACCTGTAGATCATCTGCGCCTGCCGGGGAAGCTGCGCCGCGGAGGCGCAGCTTCCCCAGCTTCGTGTCCCGCCACGGAGCTGCCGCGTTATCGATGCAGCCCTACGGCGTACCCTACGCCGTAGGGTACGCCGTAGGGTACGCCGTAGGGTACGCCGTAGGCTACGGCGTACCCTACGGTGTCGCTGCGTCGCCGCGTACCCTACGGCGTAGGCTCTGTGTCGGTGAAACGCAGTAAACGGTGGTCAAGAGCAGAGATCATTTATTTAATAAATAGCTTGGAGAACAGATGCTGGATCATCTGTAGTTCTGTAGTAAACAAAGGTCGCACGTCAGAGCAGATTTGTTGTTGTTTTGGCGCATAATGTGACGTTCGAAAACGCAAAACTCCATTATTCGGCATCTTAATATTCAATATCATTCATTATGGTAATGACACACAACTATATGTATCTGTTACTGCAGATCATTTGAGCCAAAATGACCTCATTCAGTGCAGATATCTAGTATTGGATGGAAACTAACTTTTTACAGCTTGTTAGGATTTCATAAAATTGTTAAAGCTTAAAAAATGTAACACCCGCGGGCTCTCTCTTCATATTCAAAGTAACCTCGTATTGATTAAGACACGGAGCCCCCCCCCCCCCCCCCTCTGGTGATTCGGGGAGACAAGATCAGATTAGAGGTTAAATACAAAACACATACGATTGGACACATTGGACACATACCCCAAATCTGCCCCCAAATCTGCCCCAAAATCTGCCCCAAATCTGCCCCAAAATCTGCCCCAAATCTGCCCCCAAATCTGCCCCAAAATCTGCCCCAAATCTGCCCCCAAATCTGCCCCAAATCTGCCCCCAAATCTGCCCAAAATCTGCCCCCAAATCTGCCCCCAAATCTGCCCCCAAATCTGCCCCCAAATCTGCCCCAAAATCTGCCCCAAATCTGCCCCAAATCTGCCCCCAAATCTGCCCCAAATCTGCCCCCAAATCTGCCCCCAAATCTGCCCCAAATCTGCCCCCAAATCTGCCCTAAATCCGCCCCCAAATCTGCCCCAAATATGCCCCCAAATCTGCCCCAAATCCGCCCCCAAATCTGCCCCTAAATCCGCCCCCAAATCTGCCCCAAATATGCCCCCAAATCTGCCCCAAATCCGCCCCCAAATCTGCCCTAAATCCGCCCCCAAATCTGCCCCAAATATGCCCCCAAATCTGCCCCAAATCCGCCCCCAAATCTGCCCTAAATCCACCCCCAAATCTGCCCCTAAATCCGCCCCCAAATCTGCCCCAAATCTGCCCCTAAATCTGCCCCAAATCTGCTCCAAATCTGCCCTAAATCTGCCTCCAAATCTGCCCCCAAATCTGCCCCCAAATCTGCCCCAAATCTGCCCCAAATCTGCTCCAAATCTGCCCTAAATCTGCCTCCAAATCTGCCCCCAAATCTGCCCCCAAATCTGCCCCAAATCTGCCCCCAAATCTGCCCCAAATCTGCCCCCAAATCTGCCCCCAAATCTGCCCCAAATCTGCCCCCAAATCTGCCCTAAATCCGCCCCCAAATCTGCCCCAAATCTGCCCCCAAATCTGCCCTAAATCCGCCCCCAAATCTGCCCCAAATCTGCCCCCAAATCTGCCCTAAATCCGCCCCCAAATCTGCCCCAAATCTGCCCCCAAATCTGCCCTAAATCCACCCCCAAATCTGCCCCCAAATCTGCCCCAAATCTGCCCTAAATCCGCCCCCAAATCTGCCCCAAATCCGCCCCCAAATCTGCCCTAAATCCACCCCCAAATCTGCCCCTAAATCCGCCCCCAAATCTGCCCCAAATCTGCCCCTAAATCTGCCCCAAATCTGCCCCCAAATCTGCCCCAAATCTGCCCCAAATCTGCCCCAAATCTGCCCTAAATCTGCCTCCAAATCTGCCCCCAAATCTGCCCCAAATCTGCCCCAAATCTGCCCCTAAATCTGCCCTAAATCTGCCCTAAATCTGCCCTAAATCTGCCCCCAAATCTGCCCCAAATCTGCCCTAAATCTGCCCTAAATCCACCCCCAAATCTGCGCCCAAATCTGCCCTAAATCTGCCCTAAATCTGCCCCCAAATCTGCCCTAAATCCGCCCCCAAATCTGCCCCAAATCTGCCCCCAAATCTGCCCCCAAATCTGCCCCCAAATCTGCCCCAAATCTGCCCCCAAATCTGCCCCCAAATCTGCCCTAAATCTGCCTCCAAATCTGCCCCAAATCTGCCCTAAATCCGCCCCCAAATCTGCCCCAAATCTGCCCCCAAATCTGCCCCAAATCTACCCCCAAATCTGCCCCCAAATCTGCCCCAAATCTACCCCCAAATCTACCCCCAAATCTGCCCCCAAATCTGCCCCAAATCTGCCCCCAAATCTGCCCCCAAATCTGTCCCAAATCTGCCCCAAATCTGCCCCCAAATCTGCCCCAAATCTGCCCCAAATCTGCCCTAAATCTGCCCTAAATCTGCCCTAAATCTGCCCCAAATCTGTCCCCAAATCTGTCCCCAAATCTGCCCTAAATCTGCCCTAAATCTGCCCCAAATCTGCCCCCAAATCTGCCCCCAAATCTGCCCCAAATCTGCCCCCAAATCTGCCCCAAATCTGCCCCAAATATGCCCCCAAATCTGCCCTAAATCTGCCCCCAAATCTGCCCCCAAATCTGCCCCCAAATCTGCCCCAAATCTGCCCCCAAATCTGCCCCAAATCTGCCCCAAATCTGCTCCAAATCTGCCCTAAATCTGCCTCCAAATCTGCCCCCAAATCTGCCCCCAAATCTGCCCCCAAATCTGCCCCAAATCTGCCCCAAATCTGCTCCAAATCTGCCCTAAATCTGCCTCCAAATCTGCCCCCAAATCTGCCCCCAAATCTGCCCCAAATCTGCCCCCAAATCTGCCCCAAATCTGCCCCCAAATCTGCCCCCAAATCTGCCCCAAATCTGCCCCCAAATCTGCCCTAAATCCGCCCCCAAATCTGCCCCAAATCTGCCCCCAAATCTGCCCTAAATCCGCCCCCAAATCTGCCCCAAATCTGCCCCCAAATCTGCCCTAAATCCGCCCCCAAATCTGCCCCAAATCTGCCCCCAAATCTGCCCTAAATCCGCCCCCAAATCTGCCCCAAATCTGCCCCCAAATCTGCCCTAAATCCACCCCCAAATCTGCCCCTAAATCCGCCCCCAAATCTGCCCCAAGTCTGCCCCTAAATCTGCCCCAAATCTGCCCCCAAATCTGCCCCCAAATCTGCCCCAAATCTGCCCCCAAATCTGCCACAAATCTGCCCCAAATCTGCCCCCAAATCTGCCCCAAATCTGCCCCCAAATCTGCCCTAAATCTGCCTCCAAATCTGCCCCCAAATCTGCCCCAAATCTGCCCCCAAATCTGCCACAAATCTGCCCCAAATCTGCCCCCAAATCTGCCCCAAATCTGCCCCCAAATCTGCCCTAAATCCACCCCCAAATCTGCGCCCAAATCTGCCCTAAATCTGCCCTAAATCTGCCCCCAAATCTGCCCTAAATCCGCCCCCAAATCTGCCCCAAATCTGCCCCCAAATCTGCCCCCAAATCTGCCCCCAAATCTGCCCCAAATCTGCCCCCAAATCTGCCCCCAAATCTGCCCCCAAATCTGCCCTAAATCTGCCTCCAAATCTGCCCCAAATCTGCCCTAAATCCGCCCCCAAATCTGCCCCAAATCTGCCCCCAAATCTGCCCCAAATCTACCCCCAAATCTGCCCCCAAATCTGCCCCAAATCTGCCCCCAAATCTGCCCCCAAATCTGTCCCAAATCTGCCCCAAATCTGCCCCCAAATCTGCCCCAAATCTGCCCCAAATCTGCCCCCAAATCTGCCCTAAATCTGCCCTAAATCTGCCCTAAATCTGCCCCAAATCTGTCCCCAAATCTGTCCCCAAATCTGCCCTAAATCTGCCCTAAATCTGCCCCAAATCTGCCCCCAAATCTGCCTCCAAATCTGCCCCCAAATCTGCCCCAAATCTGCCCCCAAATCTGCCCCAAATCTGCCCCAAATCTGCCCCCAAATCTGCCCTAAATCTGCCCCCAAATCTGCCCCAAATCTGCCCTAAATCCTCCCCCAAATCTGCCCCAAATCTGCCCTAAATCTGCCCCCAAATCTGCCTCCAAATCTGCCCCAAAATCCGCCCCCAAATCTGCCCTAAATCCGCCCCAAATCTGCCCCCAAATCTGCCCCCAAATCTGCCCCAAATCTGCCCCCAAATCTGCCCCCAAATCTGCCCTAAATCTGCCCCCAAATCTGCCCCCAAATCTGCCCCCAAATCTGCCCCCAAATCTGCCCCAAATCTGCCCCCAAATCTGCCCCCAAATCTGCCCCCAAATCCGCCCCAAATCTGCCCCAAATCTGCCCCAAATCTGCCCTAAATCTGCCCCAAATCTGCCCCCAAATCTGCCCCAAATCTGCCCCAAATCTGCCCTAAATCTGTCCGTAAATCTGCCCCCAAATCTGCCCTAAATCTGCCCCCAAACCTGCCTCCAAATCTGCCCCAAATCTGCCCCCAAATCTGCCCCAAATCTGCCCTAAATCTGCCCCCAAATCTGCCCCAAATCTGCCTCCAAATCTGCCCCAAATCTGTCCCCAAATCTGCCCCCAAATCTGCCCCCAAATCTGCCCCCAAATCTGCCCCCAAATCTGCCCCCAAATCTGCTCCAAATCTGCCCCAAATCTGCCCCAAATCTGCCAATTATATGTATCTGTTACTGTCAATCATTTGAGCCCAAATGACCTCATTCAGTGCAGATATCAAGTATTGGATGGAAACTAACTTTTTACAGCTGAATGAGGATAAAACAGAGATTATTTTAGTTGGTCCGAGTCTCTGAGGAGACATATTCTCCCTTTATTAACTCCTCTGTCAGTAAAACCTGGTGAACTTGTCAAAAACTTGGGTGTTATTTTAGATGCTGATCTTAACTTCCAGAAACACATAGCTAATGTTTCCAGGAACTGCCTTCTATCATCTCAGAAATATATCTAAAGATGCTTTCTGTCACAATCAGACTCTGAAAAGCTGCTTCATGATTTTATCTCCAGTAGATCAGATTATTGCACTTTTTGCAGGACTGATAAAGCAAGTGTTACATAAACTCCAGCTTATTCAAAATGCTGCAGCCAGAATTCTGACCAGAACCAAGAGGTTTGAACACATAGTTAGTTAGTTAGTTAGTTAGTTAGTTAGTTACTTAGTTACTTAGTTAGTTACTTAGTTAGTTACTTAGTTAGTTACTTAGTGTATTTGTCCCAGTGTAGATTTGTCTTTTGTCTCATAATACAAAAACACCAGCAACAAACACTTAACATTTAAACGTAAAAACATCTTACTGGCAGAAAAGGATGAACAACAAGGACATGTAAATAAAAGACAGGTTTATCTACGAGACGTCCCTCATTCAGAGCATAAACACTGAACTTTGTCCTTTGCAGTAAAACTTGTTATTAGATTAATATTTAACTCCCAGCAGGCACAAGCTGCCACCACCTTTAGCTAGCCGCTAACCGCTAAGATCCCGGGTCAGAACTCTGAGATCACGGTTCAGAGAGAGATTTAAAATATATGTGTTAGAAACTACTGAAGACAACAGCAGCTACTCCGTAGGCCAAAGAGAGGACTGGCCCTTTAACAGACCCTCATCACACTAATCTGCCCCCAAATCTGCCCCCAAATCTGCCCCAAATCTGCCCCAAATCTGCCTCCAAATCTACCCCAAAATCTGCCCCAAATCTGCCCCCAAATCTGCCCCAAATCTGCCCCAAAATCTGCCCCAAATCTGCCCCAAATCTGCCCCAAATCTGCCCCAAATCTGCCCCAAATCTGCCCCCAAATCTGCCCCCCAGGCCCCTAAATCTGCCTCCAAATCTGCCCCCAAATCTGCCCCCAAATCTGCCCCCAAATCTGCCCCAAATCTGCCCCAAAATCTGCCCCAAATCTGCCCCCAAATCTGTCCCCCAGGCCCCTAAATCTGCCTCCAAATCTGCCCCCAAATCTGCCCCCAAATCTGCCCCCAAATCTGTCCCCAAATCTGCCCCCAAATCTGCCCCCAAATCCGCCTCCAAATCTGCCTCCAAATCTGCCCCCAAATCTGCCCCAAATCTGCCCCCAAATCTGCCCCCAAATCTGCCCCAAATCTGCCCCAAATCTGCCTCCAAATCTACCCCAAAATCTGCCCCAAATCTGCCCCCAAATCTGCCCCAAATCTGCCCCAAAATCTGCCCCAAATCTGCCCCAAATCTGCCCCAAATCTGCCCCAAATCTGCCCCAAATCTGCCCCCAAATCTGCCCCCCAGGCCCCTAAATCTGCCTCCAAATCTGCCCCCAAATCTGCCCCCAAATCTGCCCCCAAATCTGCCCCAAATCTGCCCCAAAATCTGCCCCAAATCTGCCCCCAAATCTGTCCCCCAGGCCCCTAAATCTGCCTCCAAATCTGCCCCCAAATCTGCCCCCAAATCTGCCCCCAAATCTGTCCCCAAATCTGCCCCCAAATCTGCCCCCAAATCCGCCTCCAAATCTGCCTCCAAATCTGCCCCCAAATCTGCCCCAAATCTGCCCCCAAATCTGCCCCAAATCCGCCTCCAAATCTGCCCCCAAATCTGGCCCAAATCTGCCCCAAATCTGCCCCCAAATCTGCCCCAAATCCGCCTCCAAATCTGCCCCCAAATCTGCCCCCGAATCTGTCCCCAAATCTGCCCCAAATCTGCCCTAAATCTGCCCCCAAATCTGCCCCAAATCTGCCCCAAATCTGCCCCCAAATCTGCCCCCAAATCTGCCCCCAAATCTGCCCCTAAATCTGCCTCCAAATCTGCCTCCAAATCTGCCCCAAATCTGCCCCAAATCTGTCGCCAAATCTGTCCCCAAATCTGCCCCAAATCTGTCCCCAAATCTGCCCCAAATCTTCCCCAAATCTGTCCCTAAATCTGCCCCCAAATCTGCCCCAAATCTGCCCCCAAATCTGCCCCCAAATCTGCCCCAAATCTGCCGCAAAAATCTGCCCCAAATCTGCCCCAAATCTGCCCTAAATCTGTCCGTAAATCTGCCCCCAAATCTGCCCCAAATCTGCCCCAAAATCTGCCCCCAAATCTGTCCCCAAATCTGCCCCCAAATCTGCCCCAAATCTGCCCCCAAATCTGCCCCAAATCCGCCTCCAAATCTGCCCCCAAATCTGCCCCCGAATCTGTCCCTAAATCTGCCCCCAAATCTGCCCCAAATCTGCCCCAAATCTGCCGCAAAAATCTGCCCCAAATCTGCCCCCAAATCTGCCCCAAATCTGCCCCAAATCTGCCCTAAATCTGTCCGTAAATCTGCCCCCAAATCTGCCCTAAATCTGCCCCCAAACCTGCCTCCAAATCTGCCCCAAATCTGCCCCCAAATCTGCCCCAAATCTGCCCTAAATCTGCCCCCAAACCTGCCTCCAAATCTGCCCCCAAATCTGCCCCAAATCTGCCTCCAAATCTGCCCCAAATCTGCCCCCAAATCTGCCCCCAAATCTGCCCCAAATCTGTCCCAAAAATCTGCCCCAAATCTGCTCCCAAATCTGCCCCCAAATCTGCCCTAAATCTGCCCCCAAATCTGCCCCCAAATCTGCCCCAAATCTGTCCCAAAAATCTGCCCCAAATCTGCTCCCAAATCTGCCCCCAAATCTGCCCTAAATCTGCCCCAAATCTGCTCCCAAATCTGCCCCAAATCTGCCCTAAATCTGTCCCAAAAATCTGCCCCAAATCTGTCCCCAAATCTGCCTCCAAATCTGCCCCCAAATCTGCCCTAAATCTGCCCCCAAATCTGCCCCAAATCTGCCCCAAATCTGTCCTAAATCTGCCCCCAAATCTGCCCCAAATCCGCCCCCAAATCTGCCCCCAAATCTGCCCCCAAATCTGCCCCAAATCTGCCCTAAATCTGCCTCCAAATCTGCCCCCAAATCTGCCCCCAAATCTGCCCCCAAATCTGCCCCTAAATCTGCCCTAAATCTGCCCTAAATCTGCCCCCAAACCTGCCTCCAAATCTGCCCCAAATCTGCCCTAAATCTGCCCCCAAACCTGCCTCCAAATCTGCCCCCAAATCTGCCCCAAATCTGCCTCCAAATCTGCCCCAAATCTGCCCCCAAATCTGCCCCCAAATCTGCCCCAAATCTGTCCCAAAAATCTGCCCCAAATCTGCTCCCAAATCTGCCCCCAAATCTGCCCTAAATCTGCCCCCAAATCTGCCCCCAAATCTGCCCCAAATCTGTCCCAAAAATCTGCCCCAAATCTGCTCCCAAATCTGCCCCCAAATCTGCCCTAAATCTGCCCCAAATCTGCTCCCAAATCTGCCCCAAATCTGCCCTAAATCTGTCCCAAAAATCTGCCCCAAATCTGTCCCCAAATCTGCCTCCAAATCTGCCCCCAAATCTGCCCTAAATCTGCCCCCAAATCTGCCCCAAATCTGCCCCAAATCTGTCCTAAATCTGCCCCCAAATCTGCCCCAAATCCGCCCCCAAATCTGCCCCCAAATCTGCCCCCAAATCTGCCCCAAATCTGCCCTAAATCTGCCTCCAAATCTGCCCCCAAATCTGCCCCCAAATCTGCCCCCAAATCTGCCCCTAAATCTGCCCTAAATCTGCCCTAAATCTGTCCCCAAATCTGCCCCCAAATCTGCCCCAAATCTGCCAATTATATGTATCTGTTACTGTCAATCATTTGAGCCCAAATGACCTCATTCAGTGCAGATATCAAATATTGGATGGAAACTAAGTTTTTACAGCTGAATGAGGATAAAACAGAGATTCTTTTAGTTGGTCCGAGTCTCTGAGGAAACATATTCTCCCTTTGTTAACTCCTCTGTCAGTAAAACCTGGTGAACTTGTCAAAAACTTGGGTGTTATTTTAGATGCTGATCTTAACTTCCAGAAACACATAGCTAATGTTTCCAGGAACTGCCTTCTATCATCTCAGAAATATATCTAAAGATGCTTTCTGTCACAATCAGACTCTGAAAAGCTGCTTCATGATTTTATCTCCAGTAGATCAGATTATTGCACTTTTTGCAGGACTGATAAAGCAAATGTTACATAAACTCCAGCTTATTCAAAATGCTGCAGCCAGAATTCTAACCAGAACCAAGAGGTTTGAACACATAGTTAGTTAGTTAGTTAGTTAGTTAGTTAGTTAGTTAATTAGTTAGTTAGTTAGTTAGTTAGTTAGTTACTTACTTACTTACTTACTTACTTACTTACTTACTTACTTACTTACTTACTTACTTAGTTAGTTAGTTAGTTAGTTAGTTAGTTAGTTAGTTAGTTAGTTAGTTAGTTAGTTAGTTAGTTAGTTTGTGTATTTGTCCCAGTGTAGATTTGTCTTTTGTCTCATAATACAAAAACACCAGCAACAAACACTTAACATTTAAACGTAAAAACATCTTACTGGCAGAAAAGGATGAACAACAAGGACATGTAAATAAAAGACAGGTTTATCTACGAGACGTCCCTCATTCAGAGCATAAACACTGAACTTTGTCCTCCAGAATACTGCAGTAAAACTTGTTATTAGATTAATATTTAACTCCCAGCAGGCACAAGCTGCCACCACCTTTAGCTAGCCGCTAACCGCTAAGATCCCGGGTCAGAACTCTGAGATCACGGTTCAGAGAGAGATTTAAAATATATGTGTTAGAAACTACTGAAGACAACAGCAGCTACTTCGTAGGCCAAAGAGAGGACTGGCCCTTTAACAGACCCTCATCACACTAATCTGCCCCAAATCTGCCCCAAATCTGCCCCCAAATCTGCCCCCAAATCTGCCCCCAAATCTGCCCCCAAATCTGCCCCCAAATCTGCCCCAAATCTGCCCCCAAATCTGTCCCCCAGGCCCCTAAATCTGCCTCCAAATCCGCCTCCAAATCTGCCCCCAAATCTGCCCCCAAATCTGTCCCCAAATCTGCCCCCAAATCTGCCCCCAAATCCGCCTCCAAATCTGCCCCCAAATCTGGCCCAAATCTGCCCCAAATCTGCCCCCAAATCTGCCCCAAATCCGCCTCCAAATCTGCCCCCAAATCTGCCCCCGAATCTGTCCCCAAATCTGCCCCAAATCTGCCCTAAATCTGCCCCCAAATCTGCCCCAAATCTGCCCCAAATCTGCCCCCAAATCTGCCCCCAAATCTGCCCCAAATCTGCCCCCAAATCTGTCCCCCAGGCCCCTAAATCTGCCTCCAAATCTGCCCCCAAATCTGCCCCCAAATCTGTCCCCAAATCTGCCCCCAAATCTGCCCTAAATCTGTCCCCAAATCTGCCCCCAAATCTGCCCCCAAATCTGCCCCCAAATCTGCCCCCAAATCTGTCCCCAAATCTGCCCCCAAATCTGCCCCCAAATCTGCCCCCAAATCTGCCCCCAAATCTGCCCCAAATCTGCCAATTATATGTATCTGTTACTGTCAATCATTTGAGCCCAAATGACCTCATTCAGTGCAGATATCAAATATTGGATGGAAACTAACTTTTTACAGCTGAATGAGGATAAAACAGAGATTCTTTTAGTTGGTCCGAGTCTCTGAGGAAACATATTCTCCCTTTGTTAACTCCTCTGTCAGTAAAACCTGGTGAACTTGTCAAAAACTTGGGTGTTATTTTAGATGCTGATCTTAACTTCCAGAAACACATAGCTAATGTTTCCAGGAACTGCCTTCTATCATCTCAGAAATATATCTAAAGATGCTTTCTGTCACAATCAGACTCTGAAAAGCTGCTTCATGATTTTATCTCCAGTAGATCAGATTATTGCACTTTTTGCAGGACTGATAAAGCAAGTGTTACATAAACTCCAGCTTATTCAAAATGCTGCAGCCAGAATTCTGACCAGAACCAAGAGGTTTGAACACATAGTTAGTTAGTTAGTTAGTTAGTTAGTTAGTTAGTTAGTTAGTTAGTTAGTTAGTTCGTTACTTAGTTAGTTAGTTAGTTAGTTTGTGTATTTGTCCCAGTGTAGATTTGTCTTTTGTCTCATAATACAAAAACACCAGCAACAAACACTTAACATTTAAACGTAAAAACATCTTACTGGCAGAAAAGGATGAACAACAAGGACATGTAAATAAAAGACAGGTTTATCTACGAGACGTCCCTCATTCAGAGCATAAACACTGAACTTTGTCCTCCAGAATACTGCAGTAAAACTTGTTATTAGATTAATATTTAACTCCCAGCAGGCACAAGCTGCCACCACCTTTAGCTAGCCGCTAACCGCTAAGATCCCGGGTCAGAACTCTGAGATCACGGTTCAGAGAGAGATTTAAAATATATGTGTTAGAAACTACTGAAGACAACAGCAGCTACTTCGTAGGCCAAAGAGAGGACTGGCCCTTTAACAGACCCTCATCACACTAATCTGCCCCCAAATCTGCCCCAAATCTGCCCCAAATCTGCCCCCAAATCTGCCCCCAAATCTGCCCCAAATCTGCCCCAAAATCTGCCCCAAATCTGCCCCCAAATCTGCCCCAAATCTGCCCCAAAATCTGCCCCAAATCTGCCCCCAAATCTGTCCCCCAGGCCCCTAAATCTGCCTCCAAATCTGCCCCCAAATCTGCCCCCAAATCTGTCCCCAAATCTGCCCCCAAATCTGCCCCCAAATCCGCCTCCAAATCTGCCCCCAAATCTGGCCCAAATCTGCCCCAAATCTGCCCCCAAATCTGCCCCAAATCCGCCTCCAAATCTGCCCCCAAATCTGCCCCCGAATCTGTCCCCAAATCTGCCCCAAATCTGCCCTAAATCTGCCCCCAAATCTGCCCCAAATCTGCCCCAAATCTGCCCCTAAATCTGCCTCCAAATCTGCCCCCAAATCTGCCCCCAAATCTGCCCCCAAATCTGTCCCCAAATCTGCCCCCAAATCTGCCCCCAAATCCGCCTCCAAATCTGCCCCCAAATCTGGCCCAAATCTGCCCCAAATCTGCCCCCAAATCTGCCCTAAATCCGCCCCCAAATCTGTCCCCAAATCTGCCCCCAAATCTGCCCCCAAATCCGCCTCCAAATCTGCCCCCAAATCTGGCCCAAATCTGCCCCAAATCCGCCTCCAAATCTGCCCCAAATCTGCCCCAAATCTGCCCCCAAATCTGCCCCCAAATCTGCCCCCAAATCTGCTCCCAAATCTGCCCCTAAATCTGCCTCCAAATCTGCCTCCAAATCTGCCCCAAATCTGCCCCAAATCTGCCCCCAAATCTGCCCCAAATCTGCCCCAAAATCTGCCCCAAATCTGCCCCCCAGGCCCCTAAATCTGCCTCCAAATCTGCCCCCAAATCTGCCCCCAAATCTGCCCCCAAATCTGTCCCCAAATCTGCCCCCAAATCTGCCCCCAAATCCGCCTCCAAATCTGCCTCCAAATCTGCCCCCAAATCTGCCCCAAATCTGCCCCCAAATCTGCCCCAAATCCGCCTCCAAATCTGCCCCCACATCTGGCCCAAATCTGCCCCAAATCTGCCCCCAAATCTGCCCCAAATCCGCCTCCAAATCTGCCCCCAAATCTGCCCCCGAATCTGTCCCCAAATCTGCCCCAAATCTGCCCTAAATCTGCCCCCAAATCTGCCCCAAATCTGCCCCAAATCTGCCCCCAAATCTGCCCCCAAATCTGCCCCCAAATCTGCTCCCAAATCTGCCCCTAAATCTGCCTCCAAATCTGCCTCCAAATCTGCCCCAAATCTGCCCCAAATCTGTCCCCAAATCTGTCCCCAAATCTGCCCCAAATCTGTCCCCAAATCTGCCCCAAATCTTCCCCAAATCTGTCCCTAAATCTGCCCCCAAATCTGCCCCAAATCTGCCCCCAAATCTGCCCCCAAATCTACCCCAAATCTGCCGCAAAAATCTGCCCCAAATCTGCCCCAAATCTGCCCTAAATCTGTCCGTAAATCTGCCCCCAAATCTGCCCCAAATCTGCCCCAAAATCTGCCCCAAATCTGCCCCCAAATCTGTCCCCCAGGCCCCTAAATCTGCCTCCAAATCTGCCCCCAAATCTGCCCCCAAATCTGCCCCCAAATCTGTCCCCAAATCTGCCCCCAAATCTGCCCCCAAATCCGCCTCCAAATCTGCCCCCAAATCTGGCCCAAATCTGCCCCAAATCTGCCCCCAAATCTGCCCCAAATCCGCCTCCAAATCTGCCCCCAAATCTGGCCCAAATCTGCCCCAAATCTGCCCCCAAATCTGCCCCAAATCCGCCTCCAAATCTGCCCCCAAATCTGCCCCCGAATCTGTCCCTAAATCTGCCCCCAAATCTGCCCCAAATCTGCCCCCAAATCTGCCCCCAAATCTGCCCCAAATCTGCCGCAAAAATCTGCCCCAAATCTGCCCTAAATCTGTCCGTAAATCTGCCCCCAAATCTGCCCTAAATCTGCCCCCAAACCTGCCTCCAAATCTGCCCCAAATCTGCCCCCAAATCTGCCCCAAATCTGCCCTAAATCTGCCCCCAAACCTGCCTCCAAATCTGCCCCCAAATCTGCCCCAAATCTGCCTCCAAATCTGCCCCAAATCTGCCCCCAAATCTGCCCCCAAATCTGCCCCAAATCTGTCCCAAAAATCTGCCCCAAATCTGCTCCCAAATCTGCCCTAAATCTGTCCCAAAAATCTGCCCCAAATCTGTCCCCAAATCTGCCTCCAAATCTGCCCCCAAATCTGCCCTAAATCTGCCCCCAAATCTTCCCCAAATCTGCCCCAAATCTGTCCTAAATCTGCCCCCAAATCTGCCCCAAATCCGCCCCCAAATCTGCCCCCAAATCTGCCCCCAAATCTGCCCCAAATCTGCCCTAAATCTGCCTCCAAATCTGCCCCCAAATCTGCCCCCAAATCCGCCTCCAAATCTGCCCCCAAATCTGGCCCAAATCTGCCCCAGATCTGCCCCCAAATCTGCCCCAAATCCGCCTCCAAATCTGCCCCCAAATCTGCCCCCGAATCTGTCCCCAAATCTGCCCCAAATCTGCCCTAAATCTGCCCCCAAATCTGCCCCAAATCTGCCCCAAGTCTGCCCCCAAATCTGCCCCCAAATCTGCCCCAAATCTGCCCCCAAATCTGTCCCCCAGGCCCCTAAATCTGCCTCCAAATCTGCCCCCAAATCTGCCCCCAAATCTGTCCCCAAATCTGCCCCCAAATCTGCCCCCAAATCTGCCCCCAAATCTGCCTCCAAATCTGCCCCCAAATCTGCCCCCAAATCTGCCCCCAAATCTGCCCCTAAATCTGCCCTAAATCTGCCCTAAATCTGTCCCCAAATCTGCCCCCAAATCTGCCCCCAAATCTGCCCCCAAATCTGCCCCAAATCCGCCTCCAAATCTGCCCCCAAATCTGCCCCCGAATCTGTCCCCAAATCTGCCCCAAATCTGCCCTAAATCTGCCCCCAAATCTGCCCCAAATCTGCCCCAAATCTGCCCCCAAATCTGCCCCAAATCTGCCCCCAAATCTGTCCCCCAGGCCCCTAAATCTGCCTCCAAATCTGCCCCCAAATCTGCCCCCAAATCTGCCCCCAAATCTGTCCCCAAATCTGCCCCCAAATCTGCCCCCAAATCCGCCTCCAAATCTGCCCCCAAATCTGGCCCAAATCTGCCCCAAATCTGCCCCCAAATCTGCCCTAAATCCGCCCCCAAATCTGTCCCCAAATCTGCCCCCAAATCTGCCCCCAAATCCGCCTCCAAATCTGCCCCCAAATCTGGCCCAAATCTGCCCCAAATCCGCCTCCAAATCTGCCCCAAATCTGCCCCAAATCTGCCCCCAAATCTGCCCCCAAATCTGCCCCCAAATCTGCTCCCAAATCTGCCCCTAAATCTGCCTCCAAATCTGCCTCCAAATCTGCCCCAAATCTGCCCCAAATCTGCCCCCAAATCTGCCCCAAATCTGCCCCAAAATCTGCCCCAAATCTGCCCCCCAGGCCCCTAAATCTGCCTCCAAATCTGCCCCCAAATCTGCCCCCAAATCTGCCCCCAAATCTGTCCCCAAATCTGCCCCCAAATCTGCCCCCAAATCCGCCTCCAAATCTGCCTCCAAATCTGCCCCCAAATCTGCCCCAAATCTGCCCCCAAATCTGCCCCAAATCCGCCTCCAAATCTGCCCCCAAATCTGGCCCAAATCTGCCCCAAATCTGCCCCCAAATCTGCCCCAAATCCGCCTCCAAATCTGCCCCCAAATCTGCCCCCGAATCTGTCCCCAAATCTGCCCCAAATCTGCCCTAAATCTGCCCCCAAATCTGCCCCAAATCTGCCCCAAATCTGCCCCCAAATCTGCCCCCAAATCTGCCCCCAAATCTGCTCCCAAATCTGCCCCTAAATCTGCCTCCAAATCTGCCTCCAAATCTGCCCCAAATCTGCCCCAAATCTGTCCCCAAATCTGTCCCCAAATCTGCCCCAAATCTGTCCCCAAATCTGCCCCAAATCTTCCCCAAATCTGTCCCTAAATCTGCCCCCAAATCTGCCCCAAATCTGCCCCCAAATCTGCCCCCAAATCTGCCCCAAATCTGCCGCAAAAATCTGCCCCAAATCTGCCCCAAATCTGCCCTAAATCTGTCCGTAAATCTGCCCCCAAATCTGCCCCAAATCTGCCCCAAAATCTGCCCCAAATCTGCCCCCAAATCTGTCCCCCAGGCCCCTAAATCTGCCTCCAAATCTGCCCCCAAATCTGCCCCCAAATCTGCCCCCAAATCTGTCCCCAAATCTGCCCCCAAATCTGCCCCCAAATCCGCCTCCAAATCTGCCCCCAAATCTGGCCCAAATCTGCCCCAAATCTGCCCCCAAATCTGCCCCAAATCCGCCTCCAAATCTGCCCCCAAATCTGGCCCAAATCTGCCCCAAATCTGCCCCCAAATCTGCCCCAAATCCGCCTCCAAATCTGCCCCCAAATCTGCCCCCGAATCTGTCCCTAAATCTGCCCCCAAATCTGCCCCAAATCTGCCCCCAAATCTGCCCCCAAATCTGCCCCAAATCTGCCGCAAAAATCTGCCCCAAATCTGCCCCAAATCTGCCCTAAATCTGTCCGTAAATCTGCCCCCAAATCTGCCCTAAATCTGCCCCCAAACCTGCCTCCAAATCTGCCCCAAATCTGCCCCAAATCTGCCCCAAATCTGCCCTAAATCTGCCCCCAAACCTGCCTCCAAATCTGCCCCCAAATCTGCCCCAAATCTGCCTCCAAATCTGCCCCAAATCTGCCCCCAAATCTGTCCCCAAATCTGCCCCCAAATCTGCCCTAAATCTGCCCCCAAATCTGCCCCAAATCTGCCCCAAATCTGTCCTAAATCTGCCCCCAAATCTGCCCCAAATCCGCCCCCAAATCTGCCCCCAAATCTGCCCCCAAATCTGCCCCAAATCTGCCCTAAATCTGCCTCCAAATCTGCCTCCAAATCTGCCCCCAAATCTGCCCCCAAATCCGCCTCCAAATCTGCCCCCAAATCTGGCCCAAATCTGCCCCAAATCTGCCCCCAAATCTGCCCCAAATCCGCCTCCAAATCTTCCCCCGAATCTGTCCCCAAATCTGCCCCAAATCTGCCCTAAATCTGCCCCCAAATCTGCCCCAAATCTGCCCCAAGTCTGCCCCCAAATCTGCCCCCAAATCTGCCCCAAATCTGCCCCCAAATCTGTCCCCCAGGCCCCTAAATCTGCCTCCAAATCTGCCCCCAAATCTGCCCCCAAATCTGTCCCCAAATCTGCCCCCAAATCTGCCCCCAAATCTGCCCCCAAATCTGCCTCCAAATCTGCCCCCAAATCTGCCCCCAAATCTGCCCCCAAATCTGCCCCTAAATCTGCCCTAAATCTGCCCTAAATCTGTCCCCAAATCTGCCCCCAAATCTGCCCCCAAATCTGCCCCCAAATCTGCCCCCAAATCTGTCCCCAAATCTGCCCCCCTGGTAGTTTGTATATTTGTCCCAGTGTAGATTTGTCTTTTGTCTCATAATACAAAAACACCAGCAACAAACACTTAACATTTAAACGTAAAAACATCTTACTGGCAGAAAAGGATGAACAACAAGGACATGTAAATAAAAGACAGGTTTACTACGAGACGTCCCTCATTCAGAGCATAAACACTGAACTTTGTCCTCCAGAATACTGCAGTAAAACTTGTTATTAGATTAATATTTAACTCCCAGCAGGCACAAGCTGCCACCACCTTTAGCTATCCGCTAACCGCTAAGATCCCGGGTCAGAACTCTGAGATCACGGTTCAGAGAGAGATTTAAAATATATGTGTTAGAAACTACTGAAGACAACAGCAGCTACTTCGTAGGCCAAAGAGAGGACTGGCCCTTTAACAGACCCTCATCACACTAATCTGCCCCCAAATCTGCCCCAAATCTGCCCCAAATCTGCCCCCAAATCTGCCCCCAAATCTGCCCCAAATCTGCCCCAAAATCTGCCCCAAATCTGCCCCCAAATCTGCCCCAAATCTGCCCCAAAATCTGCCCCAAATCTGCCCCCAAATCTGTCCCCCAGGCCCCTAAATCTGCCTCCAAATCTGCCTCCAAATCTGCCCCCAAATCTGCCCCCAAATCTGTCCCCAAATCTGCCCCCAAATCTGCCCCCAAATCCGCCTCCAAATCTGCCCCCAAATCTGGCCCAAATCTGCCCCAAATCTGCCCCCAAATCTGCCCCAAATCCGCCTCCAAATCTGCCCCCAAATCTGCCCCCGAATCTGTCCCCAAATCTGCCCCAAATCTGCCCTAAATCTGCCCCCAAATCTGCCCCAAATCTGCCCCAAATCTGCCCCCAAATCTGCCCCAAATCTGCCCCCAAATCTGTCCCCCAGGCCCCTAAATCTGCCTCCAAATCTGCCCCCAAATCTGCCCCCAAATCTGCCCCCAAATCTGTCCCCAAATCTGCCCCCAAATCTGCCCCCAAATCCGCCTCCAAATCTGCCCCCAAATCTGGCCCAAATCTGCCCCAAATCTGCCCCCAAATCTGCCCTAAATCCGCCCCCAAATCTGTCCCCAAATCTGCCCCCAAATCTGCCCCCAAATCCGCCTCCAAATCTGCCCCCAAATCTGGCCCAAATCTGCCCCAAATCCGCCTCCAAATCTGCCCCAAATCTGCCCCAAATCTGCCCCCAAATCTGCCCCCAAATCTGCCCCCAAATCTGCTCCCAAATCTGCCCCTAAATCTGCCTCCAAATCTGCCTCCAAATCTGCCCCAAATCTGCCCCAAATCTGTCCCCAAATCTGTCCCCAAATCCGCCCCAAATCTGTCCCCAAATCTGCCCCAAATCTGTCCCTAAATCTGCCCCCAAATCTGCCCCAAATCTGCCCCCAAATCTGCCCCCAAATCTGCCCCAAATCTGCCGCAAAAATCTGCCCCAAATCTGCCCCAAATCTGCCCTAAATCTGTCCGTAAATCTGCCCCCAAATCTGCCCCAAATCTGCCCCAAAATCTGCCCCAAATCTGCCCCCAAATCTGTCCCCCAGGCCCCTAAATCTGCCTCCAAATCTGCCCCCAAATCTGCCCCCAAATCTGCCCCCAAATCTGTCCCCAAATCTGCCCCCAAATCTGCCCCCAAATCTGCCCCAAATCTGCCCCAAATCTGCCAATTATATGTATCTGTTACTGTCAATCATTTGAGCCCAAATGACCTCATTCAGTGCAGATATCAAGTATTGGATGGAAACTAACTTTTTACAGCTGAATGAGGATAAAACAGAGATTATTTTAGTTGGTCCGAGTCTCTGAGGAGACATATTCTCCCTTTGTTCACTCCTCTGTCAGTAAAACCTGGTTAACTTGTCAAAAACTTGGGTGTTATTTTAGATGCTGATCTTAACTTCCAGAAACACATAGCTAATGTTTCCAGGAACTGCCTTCTATCATCTCAGAAATATATCTAAAGATGCTTTCTGTCACAATCAGACTCTGAAAAGCTGCTTCATGATTTTATCTCCAGTAGATCAGATTATTGCACTTTTTGCAGGACTGATAAAGCAAGTGTTACATAAACTCCAGCTTATTCAAAATGCTGCAGCCAGAATTCTAACCAGAACCAAGAGGTTTGAACACATAGTTAGTTAGTTAGTTAGTTAGTTAGTTAGTTAGTTAGTTAGTTAGTTAGTTAGTTAGTTACTTAGTTTGTTACTTAGTTAGTTACTTAGTTAGTTAGTTAGTGTATTTGTCCCAGTGTAGATTTGTCTTTTGTCTCATAATACAAAAACACCAGCAACAAACACTTAACATTTAAACGTAAAAACATCTTACTGGCAGAAAAGGATGAACAACAAGGACATGTAAATAAAAGACAGGTTTATCTACGAGACGTCCCTCATTCAGAGCATAAACACTGAACTTTGTCCTTTGCAGTAAAACTTGTTATTAGATTAATATTTAACTCCCAGCAGGCACAAGCTGCCACCACCTTTAGCTAGCCGCTAACCGCTAAGATCCCGGGTCAGAACTCTGAGATCACGGTTCAGAGAGAGATTTAAAATATATGTGTTAGAAACTACTGAAGACGACAGCAGCTACTTCGTAGGCCAAAGAGAGGACTGGCCCTTTAACAGACCCTCATCACACTAATCTGCCCCCAAATCTGCCCCCAAATCTGCCCCAAATCTGCCCTAAATCTGCCCCCAAATCTGCCCCAAATCTGCCTCCAAATCTACCCCAAAATCTGCCCCAAATCTGCCCCCAAATCTGCCCCAAATCTGCCCCAAAATCTGCCCCAAATCTGCCCCAAATCTGCCCCCAAATCTGCCCCAAATCTGCCCCAAATCTGCCCCCAAATCTGTCCCCAAATCTGCCCCCAAATCTGCCCCAAATCTGCCCCAAATCTGCCCCAAATCTGCCCCCAAATCTGCCCCCAAATCTGCCCCCAAATCTGCCCCAAATCTGCCCCAAAATCTGCCCCAAATCTGCCCCCCAGGCCCCTAAATCTGCCCCCAAATCTGCCCCCAAATCTGCCCCCAAATCTGCCCCCAAATCTGCCCCCAAATCTGCCCCAAATCTGCCCCAAAATCTGCCCCAAATCTGCCCCCCAGGCCCCTAAATCTGCCTCCAAATCTGCCCCTAAATCTGCCCCCAAATCTGCCCCCAAATCTGTCCCCAAATCTGCCCCCAAATCTGCCCCCAAATCCGCCTCCAAATCTGCCTCCAAATCTGCCCCCAAATCTGCCCCAAATCTGCCCCCAAATCTGCCCCAAATCCGCCTCCAAATCTGCCCCCAAATCTGGCCCAAATCTGCCCCAAATCTGCCCCCAAATCCGCCCCAAATCCGCCTCCAAATCTGCCCCCAAATCTGCCCCCGAATCTGTCCCCAAATCTGCCCCAAATCTGCCCTAAATCTGCCCCCAAATCTGCCCCAAATCTGCCCCAAATCTGCCCCCAAATCTGCCCCCAAATCTGCCCCCAAATCTGCTCCCAAATCTGCCCCTAAATCTGCCTCCAAATCTGCCTCCAAATCTGCCCCAAATCTGCCCCAAATCTGTCCCCAAATCTGTCCCCAAATCTGCCCCAAATCTGTCCCCAAATCTGCCCCAAATCTTCCCCAAATCTGTCCCTAAATCTGCCCCCAAATCTGCCCCAAATCTGCCCCCAAATCTGCCCCCAAATCTGCCCCAAATCTGCCCCAAATCTGCCCCAAAATCTGCCCCAAATCTGCCCCCAAATCTGTCCCCCAGGCCCCTAAATCTGCCTCCAAATCTGCCCCCAAATCTGCCCCCAAATCTGCCCCCAAATCTGTCCCCAAATCTGCCCCCAAATCTGCCCCCAAATCCGCCTCCAAATCTGCCCCCAAATCTGGCCCAAATCTGCCCCAAATCTGCCCCCAAATCTGCCCCAAATCCGCCTCCAAATCTGCCCCCAAATCTGGCCCAAATCTGCCCCAAATCTGCCCCCAAATCTGCCCCAAATCCGCCTCCAAATCTGCCCCCAAATCTGCCCCCGAATCTGTCCCTAAATCTGCCCCCAAATCTGCCCCAAATCTGCCCCCAAATCTGCCCCCAAATCTGCCCCAAATCTGCCGCAAAAATCTGCCCCAAATCTGCCCCAAATCTGCCCTAAATCTGTCCGTAAATCTGGCCCCAAATCTGCCCTAAATCTGCCCCCAAACCTGCCTCCAAATCTGCCCCAAATCTGCCCCCAAATCTGCCCCAAATCTGCCCTAAATCTGCCCCCAAACCTGCCTCCAAATCTGCCCCCAAATCTGCCCCAAATCTGCCTCCAAATCTGCCCCAAATCTGCCCCCAAATCTGCCCCCAAATCTGCCCCAAATCTGTCCCAAAAATCTGCCCCAAATCTGCTCCCAAATCTGCCCTAAATCTGCCCCCAAATCTGCCCCAAATCTGCCCCAAATCTGCCCTAAATCTGCCCTAAATCTGCCCCCAAATCTGCCCCAAATCTGCCCCAAATCTGTCCTAAATCTGCCCCCAAATCTGCCCCAAATCTGCCCCCAAATCTGCCCCAAATCTGCCCTAAATCTGCCTCCAAATCTGCCCCCAAATCTGCCCCCAAATCTGCCCCCAAATCTGCCCCTAAATCTGCCCTAAATCTGCCCTAAATCTGTCCCCAAATCTGCCCCCAAATCTGCCCCCAAATCTGCCCCCAAATCTGCCCCCAAATCTGTCCCCAAATCTGCCCCCAAATCTGCCCCCAAATCTGCCCCCAAATCTGCCCCCAAATCTGCCCCAAATCTGCCAATTATATTTATCTGTTACTGTCAATCATTTGAGCCCAAATGACCTCATTCAGTGCAGATATCAAGAATTGGATGGAAACTAACTTTTTACAGCTGAATGAGGATAAAACAGAGATTCTTTTAGTTGGTCCGAGTCTCTGAGGAAACATATTCTCCCTTTGTTAACTCCTCTGTCAGTAAAACCTGGTGAACTTGTCAAAAACTTGGGTGTTATTTTAGATGCTGATCTTAACTTCCAGAAACACATAGCTAATGTTTCCAGGAACTGCCTTCTATCATCTCAGAAATATATCTAAAGATGCTTTCTGTCACAATCAGACTCTGAAAAGCTGCTTCATGATTTTATCTCCAGTAGATCAGATTATTGCACTTTTTGCAGGACTGATAAAGCAAGTGTTACATAAACTCCAGCTTATTCAAAATGCTGCAGCCAGAATTCTGACCAGAACCAAGAGGTTTGAACACATAGTTAGTTAGTTAGTTAGTTAGTTAGTTAGTTAGTTAGTTAGTTAGTTAGTTAGTTAGTTAGTTAGTTAGTTAGTTAGTTAGTTAGTTAGTTCGTTACTTAGTTAGTTAGTTAGTTAGTTAGTTTGTGTATTTGTCCCAGTGTAGATTTGTCTTTTGTCTCATAATACAAAAACACCAGCAACAAACACTTAACATTTAAACGTAAAAACATCTTACTGGCAGAAAAGGATGAACAACAAGGACATGTAAATAAAAGACAGGTTTATCTACGAGACGTCCCTCATTCAGAGCATAAACACTGAACTTTGTCCTCCAGAATACTGCAGTAAAACTTGTTATTAGATTAATATTTAACTCCCAGCAGGCACAAGCTGCCACCACCTTTAGCTAGCCGCTAACCGCTAAGATCCCGGGTCAGAACTCTGAGATCACGGTTCAGAGAGAGATTTAAAATATATGTGTTAGAAACTACTGAAGACAACAGCAGCTACTCCGTAGGCCAAAGAAAGGACTGGCCCTTTAACAGACCCTCATCACACTAATCTGCCCCCAAATCTGCCCCAAATCTGCCCCAAATCTGCCCCCAAATCTACCCCAAAATCTGCCCCAAATCTGCCCCAAAATCTGCCCCAAATCTGCCCCCAAATCTGCCCCAAATCTGCCCCAAAATCTGCCCCAAATCTGCCCCCAAATCTGTCCCCCAGGCCCCTAAATCTGCCTCCAAATCTGCCTCCAAATCTGCCCCCAAATCTGCCCCCAAATCTGTCCCCAAATCTGCCCCCAAATCTGCCCCCAAATCCGCCTCCAAATCTGCCCCCAAATCTGGCCCAAATCTGCCCCAAATCTGCCCCCAAATCTGCCCCAAATCCGCCTCCAAATCTGCCCCCAAATCTGCCCCCGAATCTGTCCCCAAATCTGCCCCAAATCTGCCCTAAATCTGCCCCCAAATCTGCCCCAAATCTGCCCCAAATCTGCCCCCAAATCTGCCCCCAAATCTGCCCCAAATCCGCCTCCAAATCTGCCCCCAAATCTGCCCCCGAATCTGTCCCCAAATCTGCCCCAAATCTGCCCTAAATCTGCCCCCAAATCTGCCCCAAATCTGCCCCAAATCTGCCCCCAAATCTGCCCCCAAATCTGCCCCAAATCTGCCCCCAAATCTGCCCCCAATCTGCCGCAAAAATCTGCCCCAAATCTGCCCCCAAATCTGCCCCAAATCTGCCCCAAATCTGCCCTAAATCTGTCCGTAAATCTGCCCCCAAATCTGTCCCCAAATCTGCCCTAAATCTGCCCCCAAATCTGCCCCAAACCTGCCTCCAAATCTGCCCCAAATCTGCCCCCAAATCTGCCCCAAATCTGCCCTAAATCTGCCCCCAAATCTGCCCCAAATCTGCCTCCAAATCTGCCCCAAATCTGTCCCCAAATCTGCCCCCAAATCTGCCCCCAAATCTGCCCCCAAATCTGTCCCCAAATCTGCCCCCAAATCTGCCCCCAAATCTGCCCCCAAATCTGTCCCCAAATCTGCCCCCAAATCTGCCCCCAAATCTGCCCCCAAATCTGCCCCAAATCTGCCCCAAATCTGCCAATTATATGTATCTGTTACTGTCAATCATTTGAGCCCAAATGACCTCATTCAGTGCAGATATCAAGTATTGGATGGAAACTAACTTTTTACAGCTGAATGAGGATAAAACAGAGATTATTTTAGTTGGTCCGAGTCTCTGAGGAAACATATTCTCCCTTTGTTCACTCCTCTGTCAGTAAAACCTGGTGAACTTGTCAAAAACTTGGGTGTTATTTTAGATGCTGATCTTAACTTCCAGAAACACATAGCTAATGTTTCCAGGAACTGCCTTCTATCATCTCAGAAATATATCTAAAGATGCTTTCTGTCACAATCAGACTCTGAAAAGCTGCTTCATGATTTTATCTCCAGTAGATCAGATTATTGCACTTTTTGCAGGACTGATAAAGCAAGTGTTACATAAACTCCAGCTTATTC
This sequence comes from Cololabis saira, assembly GCF_033807715.1. Classification (NCBI taxonomy): domain Eukaryota; kingdom Metazoa; phylum Chordata; class Actinopteri; order Beloniformes; family Belonidae; genus Cololabis; species Cololabis saira. Next base: position 55,774,382 of record NC_084589.1, on the reverse strand, counting down.
AAAATGCTGCAGCCAGAATTCTAACCAGAACCAAGAGGTTTGAACACATAGTTAGTTAGTTAGTTAGTTAGTTAGTTAGTTACTTAGTTACTTAGTTAGTTAGTTAGTTAGTTAGTTAGTTAGTTAGTTAGTTACTTAGTTAGTTACTTAGTTAGTTACTTAGTTAGTTAGTTAGTGTATTTGTCCCAGTGTAGATTTGTCTTTTGTCTCATAATACAAAAACACCAGCAACAAACACTTAACATTTAAACGTAAAAACATCTTACTGGCAGAAAAGGATGAACAACAAGGACATGTAAATAAAAGACAGGTTTATCTACGAGACGTCCCTCATTCAGAGCATAAACACTGAACTTTGTCCTTTGCAGTAAAACTTGTTATTAGATTAATATTTAACTCCCAGCAGGCACAAGCTGCCACCACCTTTAGCTAGCCGCTAACCGCTAAGATCCCGGGTCAGAACTCTGAGATCACGGTTCAGAGAGAGATTTAAAATATATGTGTTAGAAACTACTGAAGACAACAGCAGCTACTTCGTAGGCCAAAGAGAGGACTGGCCCTTTAACAGACCCTCATCACACTAATCTGCCCCCAAATCTGCCCCCAAATCTGCCCCAAATCTGCCTCCAAATCTACCCCAAAATCTGCCCCAAATCTGCCCCCAAATCTGCCCCAAATCTGCCCCAAAATCTGCCCCAAATCTGCCCCAAATCTGCCCCAAATCTGCCCCAAATCTGCCCCCAAATCTGCCCCCAAATCTGTCCCCCAGGCCCCTAAATCTGCCTCCAAATCTGCCCCCAAATCTGCCCCCAAATCTGTCCCCAAATCTGCCCCAAAATCTGCCCCAAATCTGCCCCCAAATCTGTCCCCCAGGCCCCTAAATCTGCCTCCAAATCTGCCCCCAAATCTGCCCCCAAATCTGCCCCAAATCTGCCCCAAAATCTGCCCCAAATCTGCCCCCAAATCTGTCCCCCAGGCCCCTAAATCTGCCTCCAAATCTGCCCCCAAATCTGCCCCCAAATCTGCCCCCAAATCTGCCCCCAAATCCGCCTCCAAATCTGCCTCTAAATCTGGCCCAAATCTGCCCCAAATCTGCCCCCAAATCTGCCCCAAATCCGCCTCCAAATCTGCCCCCAAATCTGGCCCAAATCTGCCCCAAATCTGCCCCCAAATCTGCCCCAAATCCGCCTCCAAATCTGCCCCCAAATCTGCCCCCGAATCTGTCCCCAAATCTGCCCCAAATCTGCCCTAAATCTGCCCCCAAATCTGCCCCAAATCTGCCCCAAATCTGCCCCCAAATCTGCCCCCAAATCTGCCCCAAATCTGCCCCCAAATCTGTCCCCCAGGCCCCTAAATCTGCCTCCAAATCTGCCCCCAAATCTGCCCCCAAATCTGCCCCCAAATCTGTCCCCAAATCTGCCCCCAAATCTGCCCCCAAATCCGCCTCCAAATCTGCCTCCAAATCTGCCCCAAATCCGCCTCCAAATCTGCCCCCAAATCTGGCCCAAATCTGCCCCAAATCTGCCCCCAAATCTGCCCTAAATCCGCCCCCAAATCTGTCCCCAAATCTGCCCCCAAATCTGCCCCCAAATCCGCCTCCAAATCTGCCCCCAAATCTGGCCCAAATCTGCCCCAAATCCGCCTCCAAATCTGCCCCCAAATCTGCCCCCGAATCTGTCCCCAAATCTGCCCCAAATCTGCCCTAAATCTGCCCCCAAATCTGCCCCAAATCTGCCCCAAATCTGCCCCCAAATCTGCCCCCAAATCTGCTCCCAAATCTGCCCCTAAATCTGCCTCCAAATCTGCCTCCAAATCTGCCCCAAATCTGCCCCAAATCTGTCCCCAAATCTGTCCCCAAATCTGCCCCAAATCTGTCCCCAAATATGCCCCAAATCTTCCCCAAATCTGTCCCCAAATCTGCCCCCAAATCTGCCCCAAATCTGCCCCCAAATCTGCCCCCAAATCTGCCCCAAATCTGCCGCAAAAATCTGCCCCAAATCTGCCCCAAATCTGTCCGTAAATCTGCCCCCAAATCTGCCCTAAATCTGCCCCCAA